>NC_081409.1:897195708-897338208 GCF_030272615.1 Cryptomeria japonica | reverse complement strand
AATGAAAACTTACTATAAATAGTAACCTCGCATAAATGCAAGGTTGAGACACCATTTTTCCCAACAGCAATAGGGTGAGCGTGTGAGAGAGGTTGAGATAGGGCTAGAAAGAGGTATATATAGAGGGGTAAGAGTGAGAGATGGATGTGTAAAGAGATAGATATAGAGATAGAGAAGAAGATGGAGATATAGATAGAGTCGAAGATAGAGATGGGAAATGGGGAGAGTAAAATGGAGAGAAGGAGAGAGGGGAGAGGAATATATAGATATGGAAGAGAAAAATGAATAGTTGGAGAGAGATGAATATATAAAAAGATAAAGATAGAGATATAAAGTGATATAGTGGTAGAGGGAGATAGAGATAGAGGGATAGATGAAAGAAGTGATAGGGAGAGATAGATATAGAGAGGAAACGAGATAAGGATATATAAGTTCAAAAAGAGGGAGAATGAGAGAGAGATGGATGGAAAGGAGGAGGCATGTGTTGGAATCTAATAACACTGAGAGGGGGCGGGGGGTGAGTCAATGTTATACCAGATGAATTAATTTTAGCCTTATTAAAACATGCATACACTAACCGATATACCGGTACATATAGAATTGAAAGAAGTAAAGAAACCAATAAGCCAATCACATAAATGAGAATCATAACACAAAGACTTATACGTGGAAAACCTCAAAGAGGAAAAACCATGGTGGGATTTGTGACCCACAATATCAATCCACTAGCCATATGAAGAGATATTACAAAATATAAGGGGCCTGCACTCGTAGGAAGGCTTACAACCTAGAGTACACTACTCAATCACAAATGGAGCCTCATTGACTACATAAAAATCTAGACTACAATTCAGAGAAGTGTTGAACTGCTAAGATAACATCTTCTGTGCCAAAATACAATTTTGGTTTAGGCTCTGTATGTTCTAGTCTGAAACCCTAAACCCTTTACCGGAATAACCCTTACATAAATATCCTAACATACATAATCTCTCTGATATATTTCACATTATATAACATTCACATATCCATCACCATATCTATATCAAAATGATCTAATCTAACTGACCTATATATCCTATACAACTTATCATGCCTTATGTTGGCTTACAAAGATAATTACAATATCAAATTACATGTCGGCTAGATAACATAAATGCATGAATATAAAAAACAATTGTCGATGTCGGATCCAAGAGATGTCAGCCTCCAATACCGATAACCATATCTAAACCATGTCAACCTGCATTGTCGGTAACCAAAGAAATCCTTCCGTCTTGCTGGTGTCGGTGTCGGTGTAGTGTCTGTGAAGTGCCTATTGGTACACAACTGAACCAACAACATGAAGCCAGAACAGAATACCATATTGCCATCAATGAAAACATAGTGAAACCAACCAATTGACTATCAATTGCCAACAATCTCCCCCTTTGGCATTGATGACAACACTCATGTGAAAAATGGTCAAGGTTTCATCTGTTGGTTCCATCCTGCCTACTCCCCCTGAGTTGAATATTCATTAATGCAAAATACTCCATACTCTCATATCTCCATATCTCCCCCTAATGTATACAACTCCTTCTATTCTTTTTCACATATATATCACTTCTCCTTTTACATCAATGCCATAAAAATTTCTAAAAGGAATGTCAAAGATCCAAAAAAAATTGTTCAATGAATATCCCAAAAATATCTTACCGAAGCTTAACAAATTTCAAAATTTTCGGATAAGCCTTCTCCAATATCTCAAGATAATTATCCCAACCAGTTTTGAAAGTTTTGGAAATAGATACAATTCCATTTAATATATGTGCAAATGACTCTTTCTTACTTACCTCTGTCGGCGTGGGGTTTCCAACCATATCCATACATTCTTTCTTATGTACACTGAGTGAATCCAACTGGGGACTCACCAAGCCTCTCAGACTTCTGGCTCTTCTTATGTTTTTATCTCTTTCCTTCTCAAGAACAGAATTTTGGGCTTCCATAATCAAATTTTGACCATCAATGAATGTAGTCAATGAAGTCAATCCATCAAAAGAATTAGCTATATTTGCAATTTTCTCTTGAAATTCTTTTATCTTCTTATCCATATTAACTGTAAGTATATCTATGTTACAAGATACCCTATAAATATTTGTACACCGCTTCAAATAATTATCTATCAGTTTCAGCTTTTCATCAATCTTCTTCTTCTCAGATTCAATCACTTGATCAAATGTAGCTCTTTTAGCCCGAGTGAACCTCTCTAGTGCTTGCTGATTTGAAATCTGCTATAAGGATTGAAAATCCTTTGAAATGTGCTCAGTAATTGTCTTAAGCTTTCCGAATGGGCTCGTTTCATTGTCAATCTTGCACTCCAGGACTAGTTTGTGTAAAACAGTGATTGACTGATCAATAATCTATTTATTTGTAGATCCCTCCATTAATTTTTGTGCTACCATCATCACGAGTTTAGTAGGACTCACCTCGGTTATGTTTTTCTTTACAACCTGCGAGGTGTCAATTGACAACAATGATGGACCACCTACCAGTTCCTGACACTTTCCCCTTTCTTCTCCTCTGATGATTTGTCCTTTATAGCTTCCTCACTTGCACCGGTGGCTTCGCCACTTGGTGCAGTCTCTGTAACTATCGGTTCCTCTGTAGGAACTGTAATCTTAACCCGTACATTTGTATCTAAAGGACTATTATCCTCAATATTAGTATCCTGTACATCATCAACCTTTTCACTCTTTGTATTAGCCGGTGTCTCAACATTTGTCTGTACATTTGTATCTACCGGGGGCTTGATTTCCACTATCTTCATGTTTTTCAAAATGGAGGGTGAAGTACCCATAATCCCCTTCCATTTTCCTTCAACCGGGATGTCTGCAGTGTCTGTCTTTGATTTTGATGAAGTAAAGAAACCTTTGTTATCTCCAAAGAACTTAACCCATGCCTTTTGAGTATCCTTTATTATCTCATTTACCCTTCCTAGCATCGGATCGGTTATTCTATGTTTGTTATTAAAGACTTTTCTATTTGCTACCTCAAGTGTTCTTTCCATTTCCTCTGGAGCAATAGTAACACAAACAGATAACAACTCTTGAATTTTAATATGCTTGTCTTCTTGCATTGCTGACAATCTTCTAGCATCTAACATATTATATAATTATGTCGGTATTTGGTTTTCAATTTCTATTAAGGCTTTCTTATAAATATCCAAATATAATAATACTGCTTCCTCTACCTCTCTTTGTTCATCATCCTATAAGTGTTCATAATAAAATTATACATTCTTTAACATGCCATCCTTAGTGATTTCATCTACTAACTCTGCACAAGTTTTTGGTGGAATGATAGTCACATTACCAGATTGAATTGTCAGATCGATGTCATTCTTCTTCTTCCTTCTTGTAGTACCAGATGGAGTTGAAGTGGTTACTTTTGGTGCTTGCTTCTGTGCTGATATTTTGAATGTAACCTTCCTAACCGGTTGCTTTTTAGCCTCTACCTTTATTTACTCTATTTTATTCCTTACAACCCTCTTGAATGCCAAGGGTGTGTCATCCTCATATTCAAACTCTATTGTAACAGGCTCAATGTCTACTTCTGGATTCTTCCTCTTCCTGCCTTTCTCCGGGACAACATCAATTAATGCTTTAATGTCTTGTGAGACCTTCTCAAAAAAATTTCTATCCTTTCCTTCTTGCTTTTCTCTCTTCTTCCGGTTGAGCTCTGTTTCAACCTCTTGTGATTTTTGTTTTACAATACCATAGGGCTTCTCAGCCTCATCAATAGGTGCATCAATCAACATTTTTGCATAAGCCTCAAGGATTAGTGCATCCACTTCATAGCCCATTTCCTCAATCCAAATCTTCCGGGGCTTAACCGCTTCCATAAGTGTTTCATCCTTCTTCACCATGAAGCATATGTCAGTTGAATATTTTTTAACAATATGCTTAGGAACCCTTTCCCTAGACTTCATATATTTATGGAACCCCTTAAAATATCCACATACTTTATCATCTCTCTGACTACCTAAAGTAGCAATTGACTGTTTCAATTGTCTCCCTACCAGGATATCAAATGCCCATTGCCTCTTCCCAAAATTGAGAGTGTCATTCATGAAAAATAACATTAAGTAGACAATTAAGTTGCCACACCGGAAGGTTCCTTTCTTTTATCTCTTAATCTTTCCCAGGTTTATTAATAGTTCATCTTGTGTGCGGGAAAAGCGGGTCTATGAAACTCAAAATGTGAAAAAGTGGTCTCAAAGAGGCTTGCTCACACATCCATGAGACTACTTGGTGCAAGTTATGGAGTCATGAAGAATGACTCAACTTTCCAAGGTTGGTTCCATGGTTCTCTATTTCACAAGGTCCCTCAAGCCAATGCCTTTGCTCTCAGATCACTAAGCAAAGTGGCTTAGGGATGAAAAATGCAAGAACGAGGGATGCTTTAGATTAAATTTTCCATGAAATGCATCCTAGCTATGCATGCTTCCATAAATGAAGTAAACTAGATTATAAGATGACAAGATTAGTAGAAATACTATCCTAACATGATATACTAGTTGATGTTCTAAGCTATTGATAATAGAAATACTCTAAAATGCTATTCTAGATTAATTCTTAATACAAAAAGAGGCTAGATGTATTGATGAAATATGAGCATAAATGAGATACTAAAAGCTTGCATGGATCCTTAAAATGGAGGAGGGAGAGCTCTATTTATAGTGAAAATAGGGCAATGGATGGCCAGGATTGAAAGAGTTAATCAGGGTCAAGATTGAAAGTTTATCAATCCATGTTTGCAATTTGCACCAATGAAATGGTGACAATTGTCAACATAAGACTGGTTGAGAGGGGAGGGTGGAAATATTAAATGCTTGAGAAGACCTCATGGTTACCCTAGGTGGTAAGGGTTAAGGTTAGGTTAGGATTATCCAATGGATAAAGCTTTTACCCAAAGGATAAACTCTTGTGCAAGGGTTAAAGGGATAAGCATGGTCAAAGCAATGAATACTTGATGAGACCCTTGGGTTAGATGAGGGTTAAGTTAGTCAAAAAGTCTCTAACCATGCAAGAGGGTTGAGTTAACCATTAATGGTTTGGAAGACTTTTAAGGTTTAAGTTGTTGAAGACTTGAAGCCTTTAATGGTTTTCAAAGACTTTGAAGGTTTGAGAAGTGACTTCCCTTTGATTAGGGATGTGACAATATTTAGGAAATGGATTAGGTTAATTTAGAAGTGATTAGAAGAGTCTAGAAGGGGGTTAGGATGAGGGTTAGGATGCAAGTGGGAGATGTAGGATTTTGCAAGTGGATGAGGAATAAAAGGATTTAATTAAAATAAAATGTTTTATTTCAATTTGGTTGCAATTTGGTAAATTGAATAGATTTATTCAATTTGGGGTAAATTATTAATTAAATTTAAATTTAATTAAAATTGGAGAGAAGGGGTTTAATTGAATAAATGATTTATTCAATTAAATGACATGAGTGAATTTAACTAAGTAAATTGAATAATTTACTTAATAAAATAGAAGAGTGTAGGTAATTTAATTAAATTAGATTTAACTAAATAGAGGAATGAACATAAAATATTCATTTTTATACGTCTACATTTTGCCCCTCTTTGAAGTGGCGTGTGTGCACATGTTAATTCAAAGAAAATGACGTGTCGTCAAAATTTGATTATGATCAGTGTGATGTCTTTTTAAGATTTTCATGTCCTACCCCAGATTTGATAAGTGATGCCCCAGATTTGATAAATGATGTTTGATAATGCCCCCTCGGGAGATTTAAAAAGTAAGGTGAATATACTCTAGCAGGAATCAAAATTTGGAAAATTTGATTTAATTTGATAATTTTGTTTCCATTTTAAAATTTTGTCAATGTGGAATGTGAAAAGTTGATTCATCTCCCGATAAATAATGTTTGTTAGGGTTAGACGGAGACCGCGAGCAAGATACATGCCCCATCTCCAAACCCTAAATTCAATTCACCCTATAAAAGGGGAAAAGTGCATTGTTTTGTCTCATTTGTGCTTGTTGACCTTGGAGAGAGAGACTTTTGGAGAGAAAGACAAAATGCTAGTTCCCTTCTCTTCTCATCGATTCGAGCGCGTACGAAGGTATCGGAGGCCTACCGTGTATGGACCACCAGTAAGTCAACCTTTTTGACCCTTTTTTATTTTTGATTTTGTCATTTTTGATCATGTTTTTAATTTTGACATGCGGATTTTACGTTTTAGCGCGTCGGGGTCGTTTCGTAGTGCATACGATAAATTTCATAGCGCGTAGGGTTTGTCTAGTTAGGCAACGTCTGAAAGATATAGGGTAGCACATGGGTCAACTAGATTAGCGCATAGTAGTAGTTTAGTGCATTAGGTGCACAGGGTAGTACATTGAATAAAACAGGTAGCGCATTGGATAGACCTAGTGCATAGGGGGATGAGGAGGTCGCATGGGTAGGGCCAGATAGCGCGTAGGTGTACCCTATCACATAGGGTTAGATAGGTAGCACAAAAACATTTTAGGGTAGTACATGGGGTAGTTTCAGTGCATAGGGTAGATTGGATGGCGCATTGGAAGAAAATGGGAGCGCGTAGGGTTTGTGTAGTGCATAGGGTAGGTTGGGTAGCGCATGAAAAGTACAGGTTAGCGCGTGAGTATATTTTTAGTGCGTAGACAAGTTTGTTTAGCGCATAGGGAATTTTTTTTGTGGTAAAGTGTGATTTTTTGGATGAAGAAAATTGGTAGGTTGAGGTTAGTTCTGCCAGGATAGGTGCGAATTGTCTGTCTGTGTGTCTGTTGTCATAAGTTGTCCAATATGAGTTTTGACATAACTTGATTGGATTTGTGATGTTTCAAGTTATTATAGATTTGACGTGGATTTAGATATGATGTGAAACTTGATTTAGATTTGTTCAAAGTTTTCAATTTTTTGGATATGAATGTGTTGGATATGAATTGCAAAGCTTGAATTGTGTTACAAGCTGATATGGAACTTGAGTTGTGTTATAAGTTGATATGGAACTTGAGTTGTATTACAAGTTGATATGATTTGAAAACTTGAGTTGTATTACAAGTTGATATGATTTGAAACTTGAGTTGTACTACAAGTTGATATGATTTGATGGATTGATATGATGTGGAACTTGATTTAGATTTGTTCAAAGTTTTCAAGTTTTGGATATGAATGTGATTTTGATATCTATGTTTTGATGAAGAAACTGATATTGGACTTGTTTTGCTTTTTGACAGGAGCGTTTTGGAGTGGTGCAGTCGTGTGAGCAATTTCCTAGACCGTGGGCATTGATATCATGATTGACATAGGTTGACAGAGACATTATTGATATGTGTGACCTGTCCTCCTTATTAGACATGCCTCAGTTTATTGTGAACTGGGGGTTATTGACAGCGCTGGCTGAGAGGTGGCACAGTGATACGAACACCTTTCATTTGGCTATAAGCGAGATTACAGTGACGCCAGAGGATTGCTACCGAATTCTTCATATTCCTGTGGTAGGTTCATTGCTACCTTATGAGCAATCGGAGGAGGGTGGGACAGAGGCATTGCGTTGGATTTTTCAGGATGACACAGTGTATGGATATGAGATCCCTTGGCAGGAGTTTTTGGATTTGGATTACACTCCTCTTCCATCAGTACTGGCAGGTTTCATAGGTGGGTTCTTAAGTCTCGACTGAAGGTTGAAGGGACTGTCCGTAGGATGGGGATTGGTTCTAGAGGAGATGGTGACACAGGGTCGTTGATTTGCATGGGGGTCGGCTATGCTAGCCCACTTATATAGGGATTTGCATGAGGTGGTATATTTGGGGTATGGTAGTTTATCAATGGGAGTGACACAGTTACAGGTATGGTGTTGGGAGCATATTCCTGTAGCCAGGCCACTGGTGGACAGAGATAGGCCTGTCGGGTGTGCATATGCATATGGATATCGAGGGATAGTTGTCCAACCTAAGCTGGGCAAGCTAGAGCACTGGAGGAGGGTTCTAGATGATATTGATTCGATCGTCTGGCGACCCTATACAGGTTGTGAGGTATGGGCAGAGGATGGGATGGAGATGCCTTATGTCTTCATGACCTGATATCTGATAGGGCGGACGCCCTTTGTTATAGTGAGATTTCTAGTCACTCGAGTTTTGTGACAGTATGGACGACAACAGGGGATACCACATGGGACCTGCTTATATGCTCGACGGAGGCAGGATATATCGAATTGGGGACCCACTCTTGATAGTGCGGCGGTGGTAGAGGAGTTCGTTCAGCTAGCTGGCCAGATATGGGACTACGCCCCTGAGATATTAGATGCGGGCATAACGGAGGAGTTTTCCAGATTGTTTGTAGCTCGTGCAGTGGCCAGGATATCAGATCCAGCGAAGATGTGTCCCGCTTTTGATGATGAGGGGGAGGAGGGAGGTGGTGATGGGGGATTTGATGATGGGGGAGATGATGGAGGAGAGGGTCGAGGTCGACGAGGGAGAGGAGATCGGGGGAGGATAGGAGACAAAGGTAGAGGTGGAGGGGATAGAGGGATTCAGGTGGAGAGAGTGGTACGATGGGCTGCGATGGATAGAGGGAGGGGAGGTTTGGCAATTATGGAGGGGGTGAGGAGAGAGTAAGAGAGGTGATAGCAGCAGTGGGAGGGATTGATGAGTTGAGATGACCGTCTTAGAGGAGGAGGACTGATGTGCTACCCCCACCAATATTGAGGACAGGGGGAAGGATGGGGAGTACTTCTTCCCAGGTGCCCCTTCAGATTCAAATCTTGACTCATCGGGAGGATGTGCAGATTAGGGCCCTACAGTTGTCAGTACAACAGTTGCAGGCACAACTATTGACACAGCAGCGACAGATCACACAGCTGACCACGGAGTGGGATATAGTTTTGGAGCGGTTAGGTCGAGCTGAGGAGCTTGCAGTGAGTTTGCAGAGAGCTACAGCAGGTGGCCCGATGAGAGACACTTTGAGAGAGCTAGCTTTGAGAGCCAAGGAGGTGGAGTACTATAGGAGGCACTATGAGGACGCGGTGCCCAGGGAGCGCCAAGTTCAAAGTTTCACACAGTTGAGATCCAGTCGATCCTGAGAGACTGGGTCAAGGATAGAGAGCAGAGGCGTGATAGGGTCGTCTAGACATGATCCACTTGGAGATCTAGGTGATGGGACATCTGCTACGAGACCATCACCATCGGGAGATAGTCATACCTGAGAGACATTGTCTCTATTGTATTTTGATCATTTTGTTGTGTTGGGCATAGACATGACATATTTTGTACATTTGATCATTTTGAGATATATATATGACACCATTTTCTTTGATCCTCATGTGATGTGTTATGGATGATGCTTTTTATGTGATGATGCAATGTTTATGCGATTTTATATGTGATGAATATGATGTGATAACGCATGATGTATGAGATGTATCTTGAAAATGAGACATAAGATATGATATGATGTGAGATGTATCTTGAAAATGAGATGCATGATATGCAACTAATTTATAATATGATATGCAACTAATTGTAAAATGATATGCAACTAATTGTAAAATGATATGCAACTAATTGTTTTGAGCATCCTTATTCTGCATTGGTCATCCCTGTATAGCCACATGTTGTTTTGCTTTCTTTGTAGTGTCATCATTGAGCATTGATTTGCTTGGGATATGTTGAAAGTTTATACAAGCATAATGGTATAATTGAACCATAATGACATGAGAAAAATTTACATGATTTTTGATATTGCAAGATAGCATAAGTGTCAAGGTATAAGTAAACTAGGACGACCTGAATGTTGCTTGCGGATAAACAGACAAGATTAAACCATTTGTATGTGCAAAGTGGAATCGTGTCTTCAGTGATGTGCTTTGAATCACATCTTGAGACAAGTCTTTGTATAGTACAAGTGATCGCCTCATAGACAGAAGACTAAAAAGATATTGGAGTCTTCGTTACTTTCTCTAGCTAGATGCATCGTTGAGAAAATGTAGAGGATCCAATAGTTGAAAAAGAGTTCAAATGCAAAAATAGTCAAAACTTCATGCAAGATGCAAACATTTGTTACTTCAGAAAATCATCCATCATGTGTTGTGAATCCGTTAAATGTATTCATGTTTGATTCTCCTCATGTTTTGTTGAATTTTGGTTTTGACATGATTTGCCTAGTCTGCTGCAATGCGTGATATGTTGATAGGATAAGATGCAGATCGATGTTGCCCCTAGCTAAATGTATTGCCCAATGTGGATATGTACAGTGATTACCAAGCCATGGTGGGATATGATGAAATGATTTGTGATAAACAAGGACAGTGACTACACTAAGTATGTCCTGGATAATGCTTAGTTTGATAAAGGTGATGGTTAATGGCCAATAGTACTTGGATGCATGGATACAAAAGTTTGATAAGAATAGATGGAGGAGCCGTCCTCTCACAATAGCGCCTATTTGCCAGGTTTTCACCATTTGTTTTTATTGCATCTTTTTCTTTGCTTTTTCTATTTTTAATTTTTTTGTTTGTATTTTTACTTTTTCCGTGCATTTAGACTGCTCAAGTGTAGTATTTCTTCAAATGGATGTTTTTGGTGGGTTCGTCGAGCACATTTCCTTCTGAGGTAGTTAGTTGATAGGCGCCTGATCCATAGGCTGAGATGATGACATATGGACCCAACCAGTTAGGTTCAAACTTCCCTTTCTTTTCCCGATCCTATTGATTTCTAGGATTTTCTTTGAGTACTAGATCACCTATTTTGAAGTTTCTAGGGATGACCTTGTGGTTGTAGCTTCTACTCATGCGTTGTTGATATGCTTTGAGATGAGTGTAGGCACGTTGGCGTCTTTCATCTAGAAGTTCAAGTTCTTATAGTCGGTTAACTTGATACTCTTCATCTGGGATTAAGGCTTTCAAAGAGACCCTGAGAGATGGAATTTCTACCTCCAGGGGTAAAATTGCTTCTGATCCATACACCAATGAATATGGTGTAGCTCCTATCGATGTGCGAATGCTAGTTCTATATGCCCAAAGTGTTGGATTGAGTTGTACATGCCAATCTTTGCCTGCATCATTGACTGTCTTCTTTAAAATTTTCAATATCATTTTGTTGGATGCTTCTGCCTAACCATTTCCCTATGGGTAGTATGGTGTAGAGAAACGATGTTGGATTTTGAATCGTTCACATAGTTCTCTCACATCCTAATTTTTGAAAGGTTGCCCATTGTCTGTGATGATGGAACTTGGAATGCCATATCTGCAGATCAGATAATTAAAGATAAAAGAGGCAATTTGTTTCCCAGTCATTGTGGTCATGGGGACTACTTCAATCCACTTGGTAAAGTACTTTGTTGCAATGATAATAAACTTGTATCCATTTGACGATGAAGGATGAATTTTGCCGACTAAGTCTAGTCCCCACCAACAAAAGGGCCAGGATGTTGTGAATGGCTGTAGTTCCTGTGCTGGTGCATGTATAAGATTGCCATGGATTTGACATTTAGGACACTTTTTTGCAAAGTGATAAGAATCCTTTTCCATTGTAGGCTAGTAATATCCCATTCTTAGAAGCTTTTTAGCAAGAGTAGTATCACTGGAATGTGTACCACAAATACTTTCATGAAGCTCGTGTAAAGCGGAGTTAGATTCATTACGATCAAGGCAACGAAGAAGAGTACCATCTAGACCTCGACGGTACATAATATCAGCAGTAAGGGTATAACGGGCAGCCTGTCAGATAAAGTTACGTTTTTGGTTTTGGGACAAGTCAATGGGTAGGATATTGGTCTTAAGATACTCATATATCATCCCATATAAGGGAGAGTCAGAACCAGTTAAGGCATAGATGACTTGGGATATAGAATTGTCATAGGCTGGGGAAAACAATTGCTCTACCAAGAATTCATAATGAGACTGTTGCTCTGGAATTTGTAGTAGTGAAGCGATAATATCCATTGCATCGGTTGCTCTGTTGTCCAACCTTGGTATTTGTGCAAAGCTGATGTGTACAAAGTACTATTTGAAGTCATCCACCATTCTTTTGTAGGGTAGCAACTTGTCATCTTTCGTCTGATAGTCATCATTGATTTGATTGATAACCAGTTGTGAATCTCCGTAGACCTTTAGCTCTGTGATTTTCTATTCTACAACTATCTTGATTCTTGTAACCAGTGCTTCATACTCAGCAACGTTATTTGTGCATGAAAACATGAGTCTGTAGGATCTTGGTATGGTGTGTCCTTCTAGAGTGATGAATAAAATGCCGACACCTAAGCCGTGTTGGGTAAATGATCCATCAAAGTATAGGGTCCATTATTTTGTAGAGATAGCAAGAACGTCCCTGTCTAGAAATTTGATCTCCATTGGTTGTTTACCAGGCAGTGGTGCTTCTGCTAGTTGATCTGCTATTACTTGTCCCTTGATAGCTCTTCGCTCTGTGTAGTGGATATCAAATTCACTGAGAATCATGACCCATTTAGCCAATCATCCTGTAAGAGCTGCTTTGCTGAGTAAATATTTGAGAGGATCAATTTTTGCAACTAGCTTAATTATGTGAGCTAGCATGTAGTTGCAAAATTTTTGAAAGGCGAAGACCACAGCTAAACAGGCTTTCTCAATAAATGTGTAATTTAGCTCATAGCCGTTCAATGTCCTGCTGATGTAGTATATTGCTCGTTCCTTGCCTTGTTGATCTTCTTGTGTTAACAATGCCCCCAAAGATTTATCTATTGTTGAAATGTAGAGAATAAGTGGCTTTCCTACTATCAGTGGTACCATAACTGGTGGGTTCATCAGATATTGCTTGATTTGATAGAAGGATTCGACACACTTGGCTTCCCATCTGAATGGTACATTTTTATGTAGCAGATGATTGAATGGTAGACTTTTATCTGCTAGCTGAGCGATGAATTGCCCGATTGATTGGAGCCGTCCTTGTAGAGATCTGAGTTGGCTGATATTCTTGGGTGGTGGCATTTCCATGATGGCTTGTACCTTTGCTCGATCCACTTCAATGCCCTTTTCTGAGACTATGTAGCCTAACAATTTGCCTGATGTAACCCCGAAGACACACTTCTTAGGGTTGAGCCTGACTTGGAATTTTTCCAATCGTTCAAAAATATTTTCTAAGATGCTTAGATGTTCTGCTCTAGTGAAGGATTTAGCTAGTAAATCATCCACATAGTCTTCCATGAAGGTATGCATCATGTCATGAAAGATTGTCATCATTTCTCGTTGATAAGTTGCCCCAACATTCTTTAAGCCAAAAGGCATGTCATTCCAACAGTATGTTCCCCAAGGACAGGTGAATGTTGTTTTATCTTGATCCTCTGGAGTGATCTTGAATTGGTTATATCCTGAAAAACCATCCATTAGTGATAACATTGCATGGCCTGCTGTGAGGTCTACAATTATGTCAATACTTGGTAAAGGAAAGTCATCCTTTGGACAGACGTTGTTGACATCTCTAAAATCTGTGCATATTCTGATACTGCCATCTGGTTTTGAAACTAGCACAATGTTTGAAATCCATTCTGCATAGTCAATAGGTCGAATAAATCTAACGTCCAATAGTTTCTTTAGTTCGGCTTTGACCATGAGTGCCACATGTGGATTCATCTTTCACAGTTTTTGCTTAATTGGCTTAGCTCCTGGAGCCATAGACAAGTGATGCATGATTAATTGTGGATCAATCTTAGGCATATCTACGTATGCCCAAGCAAAGTTGATATGCTTTTCTTTGAAGAATTTGATAAACTCTGGTTTTTCTTCTTCTGTTAGAGAATCTGCCAAGTGTATGTTTTTGGCTGCTTCTATAGTACCAATGTTGATTGATTGAGTGGGCTCAATCAATATGGGTGATCGCTCATGATAATGTTCAGGAAGAGTGTCAAGTCTCCCATCTTTAGGTGCCTTAAAAAGGTTTTCACCCTCAGATGCATCCGTTATCTTTACTTTTTTGTGATCTAGAGCTGCCATTGACTGGTTTTTAGCATCATATCCTTTATTTGGTTTTTTTTTGCGACTGAGAGACTTGGCACCCTCCTGATTGCAGAAATTGCTATTCCATTCACTGGTAGAGTCTGTTTTTGAGTTGATGGTACATAAGTAATGGATAATGGATTCATCATTCAGGAAAATTGGTATATCATGAATTTCGGGTTCATCCTAGTCTATGAGGTCCGGAAAGACAAGTGGTAAGGAATCGTTTGGTGGATCAAGTTCTACTGCTATAAGTGTTAGGATAGAGGTTTCATTGCAATTGGTTTGGGTGTTAAATAAGTCCAGGATTCTGTCAAGGTCTTCGATGCTATCATCTTTCATATAGACTTGTTCATAATGTTGTTGCTCATTTTCCTTAGAGTCATAGATATTCTGTGGTCCAAATTCGAGTAGTCTAATTTATGTGCTATGTTCTTCTTGAGAAAGGGATATAGAACTAGTATTTTCAGCGATATCTTTTGTAGAATTTGAGCAGCTACCCCATTCATATTCATTGGAATTAGTTTTAGAGGTATCATCCCAGATTCTATTAGTGCTGTGAACTGGTATGTTATATGGTGAAAATAGGTCTGTGATGATTGAGATAAGTTTGATAGTTTTCTTTGATTCTGTGTCAGATACTGCTTTAACCTTTTGTATTTGTTCATATACTGTCCCTCCTTGGGGAGGAATGATGTTATCAGGAGATAATACTACTTTGTTGGATATTTGCTCTTGAATATGATTGACTTCTGTAGATGTTGTCTTCTTGTGAATGATGGACTCCTCTTGATGTTGCTTCCTTTCTTGATGTTCACGTTCCTTACAGATTGTCTCTATTGACTCAAATAGTGCTTCTTGCCAGGATTCTTCTTTGTACTTCTTCTTTGCTTTCCACTGAGGTTTTTGATATTTGTGTGGTACCTTCTTTGGTAGTAGAGTGAGTTCAAAGCCCAATCCCTTTTTGTCTTTACTAAATTGTGAAGGAGGATCCAATGGTTCTGTGATACCTTCCTGACGCTTACCAATAGGTCCTTTGCCATTGTATCCCATTTGCTGCATGATTAAGTAGCCTTTTTCATATAGGTGTGTGGGTATAGCTACTTCTACAGTAGTTGCTCTATCTTCTTCCTCATCTTTGTATAGCTAATTGGGGATATCCTTTTCCTCGGATTCATGTGCTAAAGTGCTGAATTGAATGAATGTGCCATCGAACTTGGTGATGGGTTGAGTTGCTTGATGTGTTTATGTTGTAGGTAATCCATGAGATCTAGGTGATGTGGGTAAGTTAGTCAAACACATGGGTTCCAAAGAGTATTCCCCCATGCCTTGTTCTTTGATTTTCATTTTTTGCTTGAAATCTCTAGGTAATGATTTAGACTTCTCTCGTTGAAGATCTGGTGCTGAGGAATTTTGTTTCTCTCTATTATGTGGAACCAAACTATCCTGGGCTGCCCCCATTGCATTACAATATTGAAATGGATTGTGATCAGCAGATATAGAAACCTCCTGCCCATTATAGGGGAATTTGACACACTGGTGATACGTAGAAGGCACTGCTTGCATTCATGTATCCAGGGTCGACCTAATAAGATATTTATGTGAGGTCTATGTCTAAGACCTGGCACATAGTATCTCTTTGTATTGGTCTGACTTGAATCGACAACACCACTGTTCCTTTAGAGGATCTTTCTTCATCATCATATGCCTTTATAGTAATCTTTTTGTGTGGATCAATAGACTCCTTCAAGAAGCCTAATGCACAGATAAGTTTTAAGGTACATATATTAAGTCCAGCTCCTCCATCTATTAATACTCATTTTACTCGATGTTTATAGACTATGACTTCAATATGGAGAGGAGTATTATGTGGATGACTCAACGAGATATTATTGTGCTTAGAAAAAGTGAGATTATGAGGCCCTGGCATATTAGAAACCATGGCTTGGAATTTGTCAGCATCCAGATCTTGAGGTACATTCGTTTCTAATAGCGCTTGTTCCAATATGTCTTTGTGTTTTGGTGAAAGTTTCAGCAACTCTAGTATAGATATTTGAGCAGGAGTTTTGCGCAGTTGGCTGACTAGATCATATTGAATTTTGGGTATGGTGTTTGTTGTCGACGTATGTCCTTTTAAGACATATTTTTGAGCTCTAGTTGTTACGTTGACAGATTCATGATCACGTTGATCTCGAATTGTGATGACATTGACTTGATTGTCCTCAATTGATATATGATTGATGGTGTTATTGTAGATGTGATTGATACGAGCTCCACATGTATCATTCGAGGTTGAAGCTCCATCCTTGTTGTAGTTTGAAAGAGGATTATTAAAGGCTCCATGGGCACCATTTGTCTTGAGACCATCGATCATTAAATCACCTCTATCAATCATGTCTTGAACAATGTTTTTCAGTCTCATGCAATCATTTGTTTGATGACCTTTGTTGTGATGAAAATCATAAAAGTGCGAGTCATTCCACCAAGATGGTTTGATTTGTGGTTCATAGTTGCTGATTGCTGTTAAAGAGATAATTTTGTTTTCTAGGAGTTCTTTGAATGCTGACTCAAGTGATTGTTCCAGTGGTGTGTAAATACGTTTTTGAAAGTTGTTTGTATTGCCCCTTGAGTTTGGATTAGGTCCCTGATTAGTGTTATTGTTTTGAGCATTGTTGGTGTTGTTGGTGTTGGGTTGACCTTGATTGGTATTTGGTGTGTAAGTATTAGAGTCTTGGTTAGCACCCTTTGGATTCTTTATAGCTTGAGGATTACCTGATAACGTGAGCATGGGCTACTTAGATTTTGGATCATTTGATTCATTATCTCCTTCATTTCCATTGTTTTTGTTTTTGGTCCAGAATTTGGATTTGTCCAAGTTGCTATTGTTTTGGTTATTGTAATGGGATGAACTGGTTCCTTCTTTGAAGAATTTTAATGTTCCTTTCTTGACACATGCTTCTTCCACTTGAATTCCATTCTCAATCAATTTAGCGAAAGATGATATGCATTGGAGCTTGAGTTTTTAACTCATCTCACCGTTCAAGTTATCAATGAAAATTTCCATTTTCTCCTTTTCGGGGATATCTCGAGGATATCTTGAAACCATACGCTGCCATCGTTGAAGGAAAACCATGAATGTTTCATTGTTTTTCTGTTTGGTGTTACAGACGTCTAACATGGTGATAGCATGTTGAATGTTATAGGAATATTGAGTTATGAATTTGTTGACCAGTTCATCAAATGATCTGACAGGAGGTGTGATTTTGGATAACCATTCCATTGTTTGTCCTCCCAATCTTCTTGGGAATAACCTCATCAAATAGGTATCATCATGAGCAGTCTCAAGACTCATTGTGCAGAATTCTTGAACATGATCACGGGGATTGCTTTTCTCATCGTATTTGTCAAATTTGGGAACGTCTGAGTTTGGAGGAAAAGGTATCATGTTCAATCTTTTGTCAAACGGATAAGGACAAATTTCATTTAATGAATACCTTACTGTTGTCCCTTGTTGTATGTCTTGCATTTGTCTTTGTAACATTTGCATTTGTTGAGTAAGGGCAATCAAAGGCGCATTATTTTGCTGAGGGAAGAGTTCTTCCCTTGCATTAGTTCTAGGTTGAAATGGTGTAAGGAACGACATGTTTTGCTCGGGGATGTGTTGCTCAGGGATGTGTTGCTCAGGGATGTTTTGTCCTGGTGTATTTTGTTCAGGTATGTTTTTTTCAGGGATATCTTGCTCAGGGTCACATGCTTCTCCTTCTCATTACCATTCCTGATATTCGTAATGTTGAGATTTTGTTCTAAACATGTCTGTGTCAAAGTCTTCAAGAAGTTTAACCCCTTTGCTTGTGAGCATGAGTAGGTATTTTTCTTTGTCATTTTCCATGAGTCTTTCCACAAGTTTTTGAAATGAAGCACTTTCTTGACATTCTTGAAGAAGTTCTTCAGAAATTTTGGTATCCTCTAGATTCGGATGCTCGAGAGGATTTGATAATCTCTGATTCTTGTTGGATTTTGATTGCATTTCACTTTGTTTGTTTTGTTGAGAGTGAGTAACAACATGCATCTAGTAGAAGCTTTCTATGACAAAAGGAATGAACTCTTCTTCAATGTTTTGTTCAGGGGTTGGTGGTTCAAATTTGGGTATGTTGTAAGTGATGCACTCGTCAGGAAAGAATGCTAGATTGATCTTTCCTCCATGATTTATTTGTTGACTGGATGCAGATTTTTGACATAATGCTCTAGTCTTCAATGGTTCTTTGTCAAATTCATTTGATGAGATTTGAAGAGTTGACAATTGATGTTTAAAAATTTATTTCTTTTGGCAATTTTTGATGGACTAGGTTGCCGTTTCTTCAACTTAGTGTTATGATAAATATTCTTTCTTCTCAGAATATGAGGATTAGTCATGCACAAATGATCAATGGTTTCCTTTGAGTTGTTTTGGATTCAGTTTGTCTTGTTTTGGAAACTTAAGTTTTACTTTATCATAGTGAAGATTTAGATGCCCCCTCACGACAAAGTGTGTCAAACGATATGGAATATGAGCTTTCCCGATATGGAAACTCAGTTTGACAACTTGGAGTTTTTAGAACAAGTGTGTTTTGAGATAAAATTCCGTGAGATAAAAAGGACCTATTTGCCACTTGTGATGATGCTTCCTGATTTTGATAGGATAGATATGTTTATCGTGCAACCAATTTTTAGATGCTGGACAACTTTTGTTGGATGGGAAACTTGCTTGGGAAATAACCTTTGATACTCTATTTTTGGTATTTTGTTTTGACGAAGTTTAGGCTGATGAAATGAGGTTTCCGAAAATGTTTTCAAAATTTTCCAAATTTACCTCTGTTTTGCCCCCTATTTTTCTAGTTTATGTCACATGCTAAAACAGAGACGCGATGCCCTATATAAAGTTCTTAATGCGCTAATGAAAAGACCCTACACGCTATGCTGCCCCCTTCTACGTGCTAACTGATTTATACTTTTAACTTTGTTTCAATTTTTGCTTAGAAGGTCATGCGCTAATATGGGCCTTCTACCTGCTAACAGTTAAACTTTATGCGCTAAAGGTTGACTTCAACGCGCTAAGCTGATGCTTCCACGCGCTACACTATTTTCAGAACGCGCTAAGTGCTACTGTTGATTTTAGATTTTTGATGAAGCGTCACTTTTAAGACTTTACGCGCTATAGATAGGATCTGATGTGCTAAAGCATGGTTCCAACATGCTAAGATGTTGTTCTTATGTGCTAAACTGCCCTGACTTGATTATTTTCTACAATTTTAGAGTTTTTGCCTTGAGTTTTTCAGTGATAGATGATTTTCTATAGTAACCAATGAAAGCACAACACCAAAGAGACAATAGTTTTGCCTAATCTAAACAATAAGTGTATGTTTTGTGAGGATGTGTTCAAATCCCTAATGTTTCAACAAGTTTAAATACAACATGCACTTAAAATAGACTCTTTATTCAAAGGTCATAAGCAATATCATAGCCCACTAGTCTCGATACTCCATCAGCTCAAATAGCCATGTCACCCCCTAGGGGGCGCCCATTTTTTTGCCTTTTGCCAGAAATTAACTCAAAGTGAATTGCTTCACAATTGAGTAGTTATCTTGGGAGATATATGGTGAGTGATCTTGGGGGTGGATTCTTCCCCACCCTTGCACTATGATATTACAAATGTCTGGTTACTGACTCGGCTCAAAGTTTCTATGCTAAGGTTCGTAATCAAGCTTCCTGTTCGGTCGTCAGTGATAAACTCCTTCAGGAGGCTTCCCAACCTTTAGAACAAGGCTTTACGTATCTCAAGGATACTGGGGGAAGGCTAATCGCTACGCACAACCATTAAAAGGACTTTTGTCACTTTCCACATTTGATTATAGTGGGTTGGAACACTTGGCGTCAAAGTCATTTCCCACTTAGGTCGTTCCCTTCACACCAGCCAAAAATGGCTTTAAGAGTTTTTCAACCCCTCGGGAAGGTAGGCCTGCTAAAGGATTTAAATGCTGTATGATTGAAAGAATAAGAGTAGTCTGGCTTTTTGATTACCCAATTAAGGGGAGAGCATATACCTTCTACTTTTGAGACAAAGCAAACAAGGTTCTTTTTACCTTTCAAGTCAATGATTTTCTAAGATCTATATGGAGATGTTGCTCCACAAAAACATGGTGTTTATTTCAACCTTTCATGATAATGATTTTCTAATCTATTTGAAAAGAAAGGTCAACAAAGTAAATCCGACGTTTCGTCAACAAAATAAATCGATTGTTGGTCAACAAAATAAATCGATCCAAAGGGGAAGATCTTCCCTTTTGGTTGCAAATAACCTTGGGACTTTGTGCGATTCTTTACTTTGCTAAAACCTAAAATGGATCCTTTTATACACCAAAGGATGGTGAAATTCTTTTAAAACCCCTTTGATTTTGCAAAAATGAAAATTTGTTTTGTTCTTTTTAGAACCCAATTTGAGAATTTTTCTCCTAGAAAAGCAAGAAAAGATTGTTGTTGTGGTTCGTTTTACAACCCAAAGTAAGGCGAGTTCAATTTTATCCAACAAAAAATTAAAATGACTCTAAATTTAAACTAACTTAACTAAGTTAGTAAAATTTTAAAACTATTTTAATTTTACAAATAAAATCCAGCTCTACCTGCAAGAAATTGTTAGAGTCCTGCAAAAGTTCCAATCAAACAGTTAGAAAAATCCGGGTTTTGGTGGACTTCTACAAGTCTAAATTTAAGTTTGGTTACAATTTCATTTTTGTTTTCTGTTTGTTATGTGCTACAGGATGAGTTGGATGCGCTATCAGATAGACCCGATGCGCGGCTCTGTTTTTCGAATGCGCTGCTCCATTTTCTTTTCGCATTGAGACCTACAGGAAAATGTTAGTTAAGATGATGAGCTAAGCTAAGGACTTGACGCGCTAGAGTATAAACCCCACGCACTAAACAGTGTATGAGATGCACTATAATGTTAGCGAGATGCGCTAAATAATATTCTCCACGTGCTGATTCATGTTTCCCGCGTACTTGCAAAAGTGCTTATTTTTGAAAACCAATTTGATTAATGGGGTCGTGGGTTCGAGCCCCACGGTGGGCGCCAAAAATGTGTGTGGAAAATGCGGGTCTATGAAACTCAAAATGTGAAAAAGTGGTCTCAAAGAGGCTTGCTCACACACCCACATGACTTATTGGTGCAAGTTATGGAGTCATGAAGAATGACTCAACTTCCCAAGGTTGGTTCCATGGTTCTCTATCTCACAAGATCCCTCAAGCCAATGCCTTTTCTCTCAGATCACTGAGCAAAGTGGCTTAGGGATGACAAATGCAAGAACGAGGGATGCTTTAGATTAAATTTGCCATGAAATGCATCCTAGTTATGCATGCTTCTATAAACGAAGTAAACTAGATTATAAGATGACAAGATTAGTAGAAATACTATCCTAACATGATATACTAGTTGATATTCTAAGCTATTGATAATAGAAATACTCTAAAATGCTATTCTAGATTAATTCTTAATACAAAAAGAGGCTAGATGTATTGATGAAATATGAGCATAAATGAGATACTAAAAGCTTGCATGGATCCTTAAAATGGAGGAGGGAGAGCTCTATTTATAGTGAAAATAGGGCAATGGATGACCAGGATTGAAAGAGTTAATCAAAGGTCAAGATTGAAAGTTTATCAATCCATGTTTGTAATTTGCACCAATGAAATGGTGACAATTGTCAATGTAAGACTGGTTGAGAGGGGAGGGTGGAAATATTAAATGCCTGAGAAGACCTCATGGTTACCCTAGGTGGTAAGGGTTAAGGTTAGGTTAGGATTATCCAATGGATAAAGCTTTTACCCAAAGGATAAACTCTTGTGCAAGGGTTAAAGGGATAACCATGGTCAAAGAAATGAATACTTGATGAGACCCTTGGGTTAGATGAGGGTTAAGTTAGTCAAAAAGTCTCTAACCATGCAAGAGGGTTGAGTTAACCATTAATGGTTTGGAAGACTTTTAAGGTTTAAGTTGTTGAAGACTTGAAGCCTTTAATGGTTTTCAAAGACTTTGAAGGTTTGAGAAGTGACTTCCTTTTGATTTGGGATGTGACAATATTTAGGAAATGGATTAGGTTAATTTAGAAGTGATTATAATAGTTTAGAAGGGGGTTAGGAAGAGGGTTAGGATGCAAGTGGGAGATGTAGGATTTTGCAAGTGGATGAGGAATAAAAGGATTTAATTAAAATAAAATGTTTTATTTCAATTTGGTTGCAATTTGGGAAATTGAATAAATTAGATTTATTCAATTTGGGGTAAACTATTAATTAAATTTAAATTTAATTAAAAGTAGAGAGAAGGGGTTTAATTGAATAAATGATTTATTCAATTAAATGACATGAGTGAATTTAACTAAGTAAATTGAATAATTTACTTAATAAAATAGAAGAATGTAGGTAATTTAATTAAATTAGATTTAACTAAATAGAGGAATGAACATAAAATATTCATTTTAGGAATATGGTCATTTTCATACGTCTACACATCTAACATCCAATCACATAGATCCAATTTCTCATTTTCTCTCATCATTTTGTATGTTGCAAAAATGCAGGAACTAGAAACAGAGTTCAGTCGGTTTGACTGAGTTACCTTATATCCGATGACCATGCTACCAAATATGATGTCTGTGTTGGGAATAGTGCTTATTCTCATATATCTCCCATCAGATGTCGCACCGGTGATTTTATTCACGTAATCATTCAAAACCTTCTTGTCTAGACGTTGCCCAACCTGTGGCAAATCAGTGATTGCCCTGATGGCTTCCTTGCTGATATTGTAAGGTCTATCCAATCGGATAAACTCCCCATGTACTATGCTCAAACCATACCTAATTATCTCATCTTTGAATTCTGGGATGTCCAAAATGCTGGTAAACCCTAAGTCTTCAATGTGCTTGTATGCTAGTTTGATCTTTCCAGATTCTCCCATCATCTTGCTCATGTACATACCCTTTATTTCAGATGTTCCCAAGTCCTCAAAGTGACAATGTATGTATGCCCTAACATCTTCAAGATAGACAACTCCCTCCGGAACACAGGAAAATGCTAACATCGAATCTTCCAAGGTATCCACATGTGGATACCACTTGAAAATTAGCCTAGGGCGGTCCTTGACCTCTACTACTGTCGGTTTTGCAACAAAGCTAGGAATAGATGATGATCCCGCTTCCATGTTTAAAGATAAATACATGTTGATCGCTTCTGGTGAAAACCCTTAACAAATTCTTTTAGTCACCGGTGAAATCACTCAAGAAGAAATATGATTGCTTTGAAATGCCTTTGATCACTCTTAGTTGCTCTTAATCACTATGAAATTGCTCTAAAGGCAAGGTGATCAATAATGAAGTGAATTCAACCTTTTAACCTCTGAGAAAAACCCTAATCTTCCATTGATATTAATGATTGTCAGTGAAAGATACCAGATCTCAAATAGAACATATCCATGTCGGATAAGCATCTCCAATGTCTGGAACATCTTCTAGAACCTCTTCCCGGGGCATATGCAACATCTTAATGAATTTTTCCTACCCCTAAGGAATTTGCCTTAGTTATCAAACGAGATACCTATTGGTCTAGGAGCAACCTCCTCTGCCAGATAAGTAACCGGTGCATTTCCATCTGATGATTGTTCTTCAGTCTTCCTAACCCATCTCTGAGTATGATCTTGCTAGATTTCACTAACCTTCTCTTTCCCTTTCTCATTTGACCCTCCATTACCAATCAATGAATTTATGCTTCTACAAAATTTAGCAATATGTCCAACCTCATTACATGCATAACATGTAACATTATTCCTTTGAATTGCTTTTCTAAAACCGGTGAAATTGCTTGACCTACACTGATTAGTCATATGTCCAAACTTTCCACATGCATAAAATTTAACATTCATTCTGCAATCTTCTGTCTTATGACCATACTTATTGCATTTAGAACATTTATCGAAAGTAGAATCAAGGTTCTGATTTGCTCTGTTTCTACATTGTCTAGTCGTGTGACCAAATCTATTGCAAACAAAACATCTACCATTAAATTTATAAGCATTAAATTGCCTTACCAATGCCTTATGGTTTTGATCTTCATTAGCAGTATCGGAACTCTGTCCTTGCTCAAATCCAAGTCCACTAGAATCTCCAATCTGCCTTTGTCTCCTCAACAACTCATCTAATTGTGCTGAGCTAATCTTGAATTTTTCTTTATACTCACTTGTAGTAGTTAGATCTTCTCTCAGAATTATTATTTGTCTCTCAAGCGCTTGTTCATTACTCTGGGATTGTACTAACTCAGTTCTCAACATATCATTCTCATGAACCAACCTAACACATTCTTCAAATTTGATCTTTAGGGATACAACAAGATTTTCTTCCTTTTTCTTTCAGTCCCCAATCTCCTTAGAAATTATCATAGTTATAGCTTGCATTTTATTTCTCATAACCATGTTCTCCTGACTCAATTTTTGACATTGTTCCTTAAGTGCATCTTTCTCTTCATCATCTTGACTTTGCAAAAGTTCCTTCCTCCTAGCTTGAACAGATGATAGCCTCTCTTGTAGGAGAAGAATTAATTCCTTAGTAGAATTCAATTCATCTTGTAGCTTTAAGTTATTCAATCTTTTAGCATCATAATCTTCAAGTGTCATCTCAAGTTGGTTCTGCAAACCCATGTCCATGGATTTCAGATTCAGGATCTTCCTCAAGCTGTTAAACTTCCTCCAAGGCACAAGGCTCTGATACCGATTGTTGGAATCCAATAAAACTGAGAGCAGGGGGGGGGGGGGGGAATCAGTGTTATACTAGATGAATTAATTTTAGCCTTATTAAAACATGCATACACTAACCGGTATACCGGTACATATAGAATTGAAAGAAGTAAAGCAACCAATAAGTCAATCACATAAATGAGAATCATAACACATAGAATTATATGTGGAAAACCTCAAAGAGGAAAAACCATGTTGGGATTTTTGACCCACAATATCAATCCACTAGCCATATGAAGAGCTATTACAAAATATAAGGGGCCTGCACTTGTAGGAAGGCTTATAGCCTAGAGCACACTGCTCAATCACAAATGGAGCCTCACTGACTATGTAGAAATCCAGACTACAATTTGGAGAAGTGTTGAACTGCTAAGATAACATCTTCTATGCCAAAATATAGTTATGGTTTAAGCTCTGTTTGTTTCGGTCTGAAACCCTAAACCCTTTACCAGAATAACCCTTACATAAATATCCTCACATACATAATCTCTCTAATACATTTCGTATTATATCACATTCACATATCCATCACCATATCTATATCAAAATGATCTAATCCAACTGACCTATATATCCTATACAACTTATCATGCCTTATGTCGGCTTACAAAGATAATTACAATATCAAATTACATGTCAGCTAGATAATATAAATGCATGAATATAAGAAAAAATTGCCGATGCTGGATCCAAGAGATGTCAACCTCCAATACCGATAACCATATTCTAAACCATGTTGACTTGCATTGCTAGTAACCAAAGAAATCCTTCTGTCTTGCCAGTGGCGGTGCCATTGTAGTATCTGTCAGTACACAATTGAACCAAAACATGAAGCCAGAAAAAAATACCATGTTGCCATCAATGACAACATAGTGAAACCAACCAATTGAGTGTCAATTGCCAACAACATGTCTAGAGATTATGGAGAGAGATGAAGATAGAGAAAAAGAGGAGGGAAAAAATGATGGAGCAAGGGAGAGGGGGAGATAAAGAGAGAGAGAGAGAGAGAGAGAGGGAGAGATGGGGAGAAATGTTGGCCATTTGGTGAAATTGATTGTGTTGTATTGATGTTTTGTTATTGATGCCAACACTAGTTGTTTGGATGATTTACCGACACCCTTCTGGTCCTGGTAGGTTGAGTGGTTTCTGGTTGGTTTGGATTCAACATGATTTGGTAGGATCCGGTATGATTTAGTTATGGAATTGGCTTATTCATGATACTCATGTTCATCTTCAGAAAGTTGGTTTTGGTCTGGGGATCAGATGATATCTTGTTTGTTTAGAAGCTTGGCTTCTGGTTCCAGCGAGGGTTTCATTGGCAGAGCTTTTGATGAAGATCTTTGATGATATGCATAAGTGGTGTTGGTACAACTTCTGATATCATTTCTGGATGATGTTGGTGATCATGTTCGAGACTTGGTGGATGGAGATCATTTTTGTAGCGTGTGGACCTATATTGGGTCTCGGTTGATCTAGGTTATGGACCGACTTTAATGTAACATGTAGATTGGACCTCTTGATGTGTTTCCGGGATGTCTTATGTGTTGGATATTATTTGTTTGGCCTAAGGCTGACATGGTTTGTAATTATGTAATTGGTTTATTGTCTGGTGGCTGACCTGATTGTTTATGGTCGAGGGTTTGTATATATAGATGTAAGATCTTATTGTAGATGAGTGTGGTTATGAAATGGATATGTAATGTGCGAATAATGTAATATCATTCAGGCAGAGGATTTGGTCAATCATTGGAGATCGAATTGGGTTTATGTAAGAGGATTTAGTCCTCCGATACTGAGCTTAACTGGAACTGTACTCAGGCATAGGAAATGTTATCTTTTACAATTCAACACTTCTCTGAATTGTAGTCTGGATTTATATGTAGTCTGTGAGACTCCTTTTGTTATGAGCAGTACGATTTAGGCTATTGGCCTTTTTGCAAGTGCAGGCCCCTCAATTGTAATTCACTTACTTACTGCAAAAGTATTATCTGACTGTGGGTAGGCTTCCCACCATGGTTTTTCCCTTTACCGGGTTTTCCACGTATAAATCTTAGTGTCATGTGGATGGTATTTGTTTTTTAATTATTGTTTATGTTTAATTTTTTTAATTGCTATTCCAGTATTAATGTTTTGGGTTCCGATATTAAGGTTTTAATTGCTAATGGTTTCGGTAATCTGTGACAACTGATTCACCCCCCCTCTTAGTTGTCTTCCAGTTATTTGAACTATCTAACAATTGGTATTAGAGCTTTGGTCCTCTCTATAGAAAGCTTAACCACTCGAGGAAGATCTTATGGCGACTATCGGTTCAAGTTCATCCAGTTCTTCTAGAGCTATCTTTCAAAGAGATATTCCTAGGCTTGATGGAACAAATTACACAATATGGAAGATTCAGATGGATACATGTCTAAGATGTCTTGGCAAGGAGATTTGGGAGATCACACATAATGGTGTCACACCTTGAAATCCAACATCTGGCAATCCTCCTCCAACAAACCTGGATAAGGAGCTTGAGAATGATTGTAAAACAAGAGAAGCCCTCTTGTGTGCACTTTCTGATTAGCAAATAATGAGATTAATCGACAATTCATTTGGAAAGGCTGTATGAGACAAGTTGGAGGCTCTTAATGAAGGTGACCCTATAATGAAGATTTCTAAACATGATGTTTACCGAGTGAGATATGAAAACCTAAAAATGGAAGAATATGAAAGGATTACTGCATTCATGGAAAGGGTAAATGATATTGTTATGGGAATTTAATGTTGTGGTGGTACTCTGAGTGAAGATGAAATCATTTCTAAAGTTCTAAGAGCCCTACTACCGGCTTACAAAATGAAGGCTACTGCTATGAATGAGTTGAGAACAATGGCTAATACATCTGTCAACAGAGATACCCTGGTTGGGAAACTATCTGCTTTTGAGCTTGAAAAATTTGGACCTTCTGAAGCTGTGAAGACTGAACCTACTTTTCATGCATCTGCATCAACAATTGGTAAGCAAGATTGGAAAGTTTTATATGCAAATGTATTGGAAGATATGAAGAGAGAAGATGATGATTTTGAGCAACTTGAAGCACTATTTGCTAGAAGAGTACCTAAAGAACTGATAGGAAGTAAGTATGAAGGGAAAGCACCTTTTAAATTTTTTGCATGTAATAAGATTGGTCATTTTGCATCTAGATGTCCTGAAAGGAATTCAAGATTTGAAGAAAGAGTTAGAAGATTTTTTAAGCCTAATCCTGGATATTAGAATAAGTATAAGTACAGAAAAAATAAAGACAAATCATGCTACATAGCAGATGAGGAAGGCATTACTGATTCTGATGATGAACCGGTAGAAGACTCTGCTAATGGTCCCAGAAATGGGAAGGAATGGGTGTTCCTAGCTATCAAGGAAGATGTTCCGACACTGGAAGAGAATGTACCTGAAGAGAAGGCACTTGCTCCTAAATTTGAAGACAAGGATGAGTGGGTAATTGACAGTGGTTGTTCACATCATATGACTGGAGATAAAGGGAAGTTTCTATCTTTGCAAGAATTTGATGGCGGTCTAGTTAGATTTAGAGATGACAAAGCATGTATGATCAAAAGAAAATGAACTATATCATTGGATGGTAAGAATAATACTGGCAATGTTTATTATGTTGAAGGTTTAAGGCATAATCTTTTGAGTGCAGGACAATTGGTGGATAAGGGATTTCAATTACAGTTCAAGGATGGAAAATGCAAAATCATTAACAGATCTGGCTTGGAGATTGCAATCGGTACACAGACAAAAGGTAATATATTTCATTTGAATTCTGGTGAGAAGACATGTTTGATTACACAAATTGATGAGAGTTGGCTATGGCATAAAAGGTTGTGCCATGTGAATTTTGATTGCATTGTAAAGATTGGTTCAACTAAGGTAGTTAGGGATATACCTAAAATTATGAAGCCCTATAATCTGATATGTAAAGAATGTCAAATGGGTAAATAGGTCAGTATCTCTTTTAGGAGTATACAAGATAAATCTAATGATGTTCTTGATCTTATTCACACTGATTTGTGTGGCCCTGTTAGAGTTAAAAAATTTCAAGGTGACAGATATTTCATGCTAATCATTGATAATTATTCTAGAATGATGTGGGTTACTTTTCTAAAAGAAAAATCTGAGGCATTTGAAAAGTTTAAAATCTTTAAGGATAAAGTGGAAACTGAGACAGGATTGAAGATTAAATGCTTGAGGTCAAATCATGGTGGAGAATTCAGATATGGTGAGTTTAATAACTTTTGTGAGAAGCATGGTATAAGAAGACAATTTTCTACTCCCCAGACACCTCAGCAAAATGGAGTTGTGGAAAGGAAGAACAAAACTATCTTGGATGCTAAGAGAACAATGATGATGGAAGCTAGTCTACCTCATATCTACTAGAGAGAAGCAGTAAGCACAAAGGTTTATACATTCAACATAGTACATATCAAAGGAGAAACCTGTAAGACACCTTATGAATTATGGTTTGGCAATACACCTACAGCTAAGCATTTTAGAATATTTGGTAGTAAATGTTATATCAGGAGAGATGATATCATTGGCAAATTTTATCCTAGATGTGATGAAGGCATGTTTCTTGGTTATTCTAATGAAAGCAAGCAATATAGATGTTATAACAAGAGATTGTAGAGAATTGTGGAGAGTGCTAATGTCAAAGTGGATGAGTTGAAAATAGGTCAAATTAGAGTTTATGAGAAGGAAGCGGCAGTGGAAATGATTATATCTGAATTGGTAGCACCTTTACTGGAACATAGTGTTGAACTAGTTACTTTGGCAGTATCAAAAAACTCTACAGTAGCTAAAGATCAGACAAGAGGAACAAAGAGTTAGAGGACTCCTAGGTATGTGAGATTGAATCATTTAGAAGATAAGATCATTGGGGATAAGAACAATGCAGTAATGACAACAAGAAGACTGGCAACTAATGAGGTATGCTTAATTTGACAAGTTGAACCGGTATTAGTAATTGAGACATGTAAAGATGAATATTGGTTGAAAGCTATGAAAGAAGAATTAGATCAGATTGAGAAAAATGACACATGGAATTTGGTTCCCCGGCCTAAAAATAAGAATATTATTGGAACTAAGTGGGGTTTTAGGAATAAATTAAATGAGGATGGTCAAGTTATAAGAAATAAGGCTAGATTGGTTTGTAAAGGATATTCTTGGAAGGAAGGAATTGATTGTGGAGAGACTTTTGCACCTGTAGCTAGGATTGAAGCTGTAAGATTATTTCTTGCCTATGCTGCTTATAAAAACTAAAGGTTTATTAGATGAATGTTAAATGTGCATTTTTGAATGGGGATCTTGATGAGGAATTTTATATTGAGAAAGCTGATGGTTTTTCACTATCAGATGATACAAACATGGTTTGCAGGTTAAGGAAAGCTTTATATGGATTGAAATAAGCACCTAGAGCTTGGTATGCAAGGTTGGATAAATATCTTTTGAAGCTTGGTTATACTAAGGGTAATGCTGACAGTAATTTATATTATAAGATCACTGATGAGGATATACTGATTATAGAAGTATTTGTTGATGACATTATTTTTGGAGGTGAAGATAAGTTGTGCATATAGTTTTCTAAGAATATGGAGAAAGAATTTGAAATGTCTAAGATTGAAGAGATGAAAATTTTCTTAGGTTTGCAGATTACTTAGATTAATAAAGGTATTTTCATATGTCAAACTAAGTATGCTAGGGAATTGTTGAAGAAATTTGGTATGGGAGATTCTAAACCAGTAAGTACTCCTATGGTTACAAGTGAGAAATTGACAAGAAAAGATGTTTCTGCATCGGTAAATCCTACAAGATACAAATCTATGATTGGAAGTCTGCTTTATTTGACTTGGACTAGGGCTGACATAATGAATGTTGTTTGTATTGTTTCAAGATTTTAGAGTGATCCTAGAGAAAATCATGAGTGCGGTGAAAAAGATTTTTAGATACTTACACGGTACATCAGAATATGGTTTGTAATACCCTAAGGATGATGACTTTTCTTTATGTGCATATATCGATGTTGATTGGTTGGAGATGTTGATGACTAGAAAAGTAATTCCGGTGGAGCTTTATTTCTTGGAAAGAAACTTGTTTCATGGATCAACAAGAAAAAATCATGTACTTCTTTATCTACTGCTGAATTTGAGTATTTCGTTGCTGCTACTAACTGTACACAAGTTTTATGGATGAAACAAATATTGAAGGATATAAAGGTGGATTGTAATGCACCAGTAGTTATTCACTGTGATAACTTTGCTGCTATTGATATATCAAAGAATCTGGTATTTCATTCTAAGACAAAGCACATATCTATCAAGTATAATTTTTTGAAATAAAAAGTGGAACCAAATGAAGTTAGACTAGTTTATATGAACACTAAAGAGCAGATTACATATATCTTCACTAAACCTTTGCCTAAAGAATTGTTTGAGTACCTGAGAGAGAGAGAGAGATTGGGAGTTTATGCCCTTCTAGTAGAGACTTGATTGATGCGGTTTGGCATCAATTTGGTATGCATTATCAGAGATACTTTTAATTTCGGCACTGATGTGGGGATGGTACTGTTCAGGGGGAGTAGTCAGCTTTGTGATTCAGTGATTTATGCTTTTGCTTTGATATTTTTTTCAGATTCATGGCATTGATCTCAAAGGGGGAGAGATATTGATGCGAAAAAGAAAAAGAAAGGGGGAGATATATTGACCTTTGCAAACCAATCTGGCTTTATTTTTTACTACTTCACCAGCTTCATTCAATTTGTTCCTAAAAACCCATTTAGTAACAATAACATTTTTATCCTTAGGTCTAGGCACAAGTTCCCAAGTATTGTTCTTTTCAATCTGATCTAACTCTTCTTCCAGGGCTCTAATCTAGTTATCATCTTTACAAGCTTCAACAACATCCTTAGGTTCAACCTTAGAAATCAAACATATCTCTTTTGCAACTAACCTTCATCTAGTCATTGCTCCTTTACTCTTATCACCAATAATTTGATTCTCAAAATGATTCAATCTTACATACCTCGAAGTCTTCTGATTGTTCTGGTTCCTAGACTCAGGATCTTGAACATCTTCACCAACAACAACAATAGTCTTTGTCTCTACCTGATAATTCTGCTTAGGCTCTTCAAGCTGAATAGGAGCTAAAACAACATGTTGGCCTTCATCATAAGCTATGATCTCCTTCCCAAGGTTTTCATCCACCTTCACACTTGCACTCTCAACTATCTTTCTCAATCTCTTGTTATAGCACCGATAGGCTTTGCTATTTGCAAAATATCCCAAAAAGATACCTTCATCACTTCTAGCATCAAACTTTCCAATATCCTCATCTCTTGATATAACATTTGCTACCAAAAACTTTAAAATATTTCATAGTGGGAACATGACCAAACCAAAGCTCATAAGGAGTCTTACTGGTATCACCTTTGATATGAACTCTCCTGAATGTATATAGTGCAATTCTAATAGCTTCTCTCCAGTTGACATTCAGAATATTCCCTTCAATCAACATGGTTCTTGCAACATCTAAAATAGTATGGTTCTTCCTTTCAACAATCTCATTCTGTTGTGGGGTCCTAAGAGCAGACAACAAAATTATCTACCTCTATCATCTATCAGAATTCTCACAGAAAGAATTCCTAGATAGTTGTCTTCTAATTCCATGCATCTCACAGAAAGATGTTAGTAAGATGAGAGGAGGGGGGAGGGGGGTGAATCATATAAACTCACAATTCAATATATTCAATAGATTCAACCTCGGTAGCCTTTACTTTAATATGCAACCTATACTATAAATCATTCAAACTCATAAACTGATAACCTTAAAACATCACAACACATTTAACACCAGATTTAACATGGAAACCCAAATAGGGAAAAACCACAGTGAGATTTCAGACCCACTAAGAAATATACCCTTCTACAGTATGCTCGGTTAAAAGCCAATCCTGTTACAGATTACATAAACACATTGCTAGATGTAACCCGGTTAAGGGATTTCCCTTAGATCTATTAGGATCTTGCACTTTGTTAGAAGTAACCTTGTCAAAGGATTTCAAACACTCATTCAGAATTGTTGGTGTAAATAATTATTCATCATAGATATTATTACACTTTACTTAAGTTTACTTAGGATAATGCATTTTATAGTAGTTTGGATATGAGACACTTGGGTGTTTGTGCCACATTGGGATAGTGTGTGTAGGAGAAATTCCACCTTTTATGGTGTTGATCTTGTTGTTACACTCCACTCTTGTTGTTACACTCCACATTCAGTGGGTGATCCACCTCATGTGGACTATTATATTATTTCTCCTACCTACCCACACCTATTTCCTACCTACCCTTGTTTCTTATTGAGCCACATGTCATGTTTATGTGCTCACCTATCCCTAGCTTTGCCTATATAAGCAAGCTCATCTACATTGTATGTAACTATTGAATCATTATTATTGATCATTTTCTATTGATGAGAATACAGTTTATTCTTGTCCTATATTGTGTCTCTATTTTGTACATTTCATTGAGCTCTTGATCTTGGCAAAATCTCACATGGTATCAGAGCCATTGGGGCTTCATTGATTCGTCTTGAAGAGGCTTTATTGCGATGTCAAGAGGCAGATCTGAGGAGCAGCATCTTTTGGAGGCGTCCTAGACTAGATCCGACCCCGCCATTGCATCCAAAAGGCCGTTTCCATGAATTTTGGTTATAAAGTCGGCCTATTTTGGTGAGAAATTTTTTTTCTCCAATTTTGCTATAATCGTACGGATTTTCAAAATTTTATTATATTTTTTCAAATTTTTTTTTTTTCATTTCTGAAAAATATTTTTCAAAAAATCAAAAAAAATAAAAAAATCAAAAAAAAAAAATTGAAAAGTCGAAAAAAAAATCACAAAAAAAAATATCAAAAAGTTTTTTGGGGGGTCCGCAGACCCCCCCCCCTGACCTGCCGTACCCTACAGGTCTGTCTCTGTCGCCGCGCGTACCACCTGTCAGCCTGCGCTCACGCGCCGCTGCCCGTACCTGTATGAAACCCGCAGCTCGTCCCGTCCGCCGACGCGCCGTGTCCTTCCCGCCGGTCTCCGCCTCGCTCCACACGCAGGTTCCCTCGGCCTCCGGCGACGCTGACCGTTGCTCGCAGCTTCCACCGGCGCCCACAGACTCCGCTGGTCTCCGCCCAGCGGCGCCCACTCCTCCGCTTCGCACAACAGTGCCGCCTCCAGGCGCCAACGCTCCCTCCCTCCGGCAAACTCCCGCCTTCGGCGACACCTAGATCGCCGCCACCTCAGTACACTCAGTGAACCTGCACCCGCCACTAGCCCGCGGGTTAATCCGTTCACATAGTCAGCAAACCGTACACAGCGCCACGTAGGACTTCCGTACACATAGCCACTGCGCCCAGTCAGCAATCCATACAGTACGGACGCCCAGTCAGCAGATAGGCAAAGTTTTTGGGATGGTCATACGGCCGTCAAATTTAACCCAGTGAATTGATGATGTCAGCACCACATTAGCAGGGTTTGAAAATTTTGCAGGGCCCTCTCATTGAGCTTTTTGATTTTGCAGTTCAACTTCAAATGGCCATAACTTGCTCATTTTTGCTCCTTTTTGGGTGCAATTTTTTTTGAAATGGGCTAGAATTTCGTGCTCTCCACAGTGGTGAAGGAATTTTTTATTTTGATGCATGGATTTTTCATAAAATGCCGTTTTTGGTGACTATACTTGAGTAATCCCAGTTTTTGCAACTTCAGAGGCTTCGTTTGGGGTCATACGACCTCCTTTTCAGGTGCCGTTTTTTTTGAAAGTGCGTATTTTTTCGTCTACTTTCACATGATACTATCAGATTGATGCCATTGTAATTAGAAATTATACTTTTAGATTTTGGCCATTTTTGGCTCTCTTGGTACTTGTATATTTACTTGAATCTCAGTTAGATTCATTGCACTATTGATTGAAGTCTCTTGTATCTCATTTGAGAAGTTATAAAATTTGCATCATAAGTCCACTTTGTCTTGTTTTGCAAGTGGCTCATTGTAATTGCACTAAGTATAAAGTGCCAAAATCATCACTTTGGGGGGGGGGGGGGTACTTTGATTGATTGAATTTGGGGGGGTGTCTCTTGTGCTTTTGTGCTCTTGTGTTCCTTCCTTTTTGCTGCTATGGGTTCTTCTAAGTTTCCTCTCTTAACTCCACATAATTATGCTACTTGGAAAATTGATGCATGGAGTAAACTTATGGAAAAAGGACTCACTCATTACATTGATGGAACTATTATTACATTTGATGCTTTCAATGAAATGTTGATGATGGAACAAACTAAGTTGATAAGCATGGGCATTCTTAAGGCTTCTAAGTCTCAAGCATTAGTGGCAAATCAAGGGAATAAAGGAAATCAAGGAAAGGACAACTCAAACAAGAAGAAATGGCAATCAAAGTCTAAGGACAAAGCACTATCTTCTCCAAAACAAGGAGATTCATCCTCTTCCAAGAGAGATAATTCACCAAAGAGGGAGAGACCTACTTGTGCTTATTGTAAAAAGATTGGTCATGAGGAGCATCGTTGCCATTCTAAGAAGATTGATGAGCTCACACATATCATCAAAAAACATAACATTGTTTTGCCTAAAGTCTACAAGAAGGATGATTCATCAACTTCCACTTCCTCACATTCAAAAGGAAAAGGGAAAGCATTCATGGCTTCTACAAGTGGGAAGACTCACTCTTTTGGAACAAGAAAAGGAAAAGCTCTATGTGCTACTACTAGTCATGATTTAGAGAGATGGCTTCTAGATTTAGGGGCTTCTCATCATATGGCATCTTCGCAGTCTATGTTCTCTACATTTGAGCCTTGCACCATGCCATAGATTTTGATGGGCAATCATACATACATGGATGTGATTGGGAAAGGATCTATTGACATTGGGGATAACTCCTTCAATGATGTGTTGTGTGTACCCCACTTGACAAACAATCTCCTTTCTATCTATCAAATCACACATTGCACAACTAAGAGAGTTTTGGAGTTCACACCTGACTCAGTTTTCATTAGAGACTTGGAGACTAGAGCTATCATTGCGACTGGGGTGGTTGATCATGCATCTCGGTTATACTTCTTTTCATATTTTGTTGATGATGATGATTTCACATTTGATGATTCTACACATGATGATCACACTTATTGTGATGGTTCAGTTTATGAGGAGAACTTTGGACACTTGAACATGGGGATTCTCACATGTAACCCCATTCTTGAGTCTTGTATTTCATCTCCTCATATTGATATCACATCACCTATTGCACCCGATGATGCAGATAGTGCGACAATTTTGCCTTCATGTGATTCAGTGCAGCAGGATATTCATTGTCTTCCAACTTCAGATTCATGGGAGGATTACTGGACAGACATTGCAGGTTTGTTTGTGGAATCCTACATTACAGATTTGGGAGACATCATTGATGACATTCATCTTCTCTTTGATGAAGATGATCCTTCTTCGATTGTTGCAAGGGCACATTCTGACCCTCTTGTTCATTCTCTACATGATCATTCTTTCGAGGTTGACATGATTGTGGATACTTATGTACAACAGTTGGAGGAGGTCTCTTTGTGTTTTGAGGAGACATGTGAGTCTTTGGGACATGTTCTACATCCATCTCCACTAGATCTTGGAGTGCCTTTTTCAGCAGTGTGGCACAATTTACCACCTTTGGAAGGGGTATCTTTTAGCATCGACATGGGGACACTTGAGCAGTTTTTAGAGATTCCATTCATCATGAGTTTTCTTCATACATCTTCCCTTCATGATTGGGGAGACTTCATGGATACACCTTTGGTTTTGTTTCTTCCTAAGGGGAGGAATGTTGTTCGACGTTCGTGGAGCAGTTTCTTCATACATCGAGCTTCTTCCATTGGTGCAGATTCTCCATTGAGGGGGGGTCACAGTTTGACTTCTCTTCTTCTCTCATATGGGGGGGACTTTTTCCTCACATGGGGTTTTGTTCCTCACATACTTCTATGAGAGTTCTCTTATATAGCTTTCATCTCTCTTTTGGGGGAGGGTTTTTCCCATTGGGTTTTTCTCTCTTTCCCCACTTTGTGAGAGATTTCATTGCATTGGTTTGCATGCATTTGCATTTGTACATGGGTACCTAACATGGCCTAGTAACCGGGACCCATCTTGCATTGCTTAGTTGCATTGTAGACTTAAGTGCATTCCCCTAAGTTGCACTTAAGGGGGGGTGTTGGTGTAAATAATTATTCATCATGGATATTATTACACTTGACTTAAGTTTACTTAGGATAATGCATTTCATAGTAGTTTGGATATGAGACACTTGGGTGTTTGTGCCACATTGGGATAGTGTGTGTAGGATAAATTCCACCTTTTATGGTGTTGATCTTGTTGTTACACTCCACATTCAGTGGGTGATCCACCTCATGTGGACTATTATATTATTTCTCCTACCTACCCACACTTATTTCCTACCTACCCTTGTTTCTTATTGAGCCGCATGTCATGTTTGTGTGCTCACATATCCCTAGCTTTGCCTATATAAGCAAGCTCATCTACATTGTATGTAACTATTGAATCATTATTATTGATGAGAATACAGTTTATTCTTGTCCTATATTGTGTCTCTATTTTGTACATTTCATTGAGCTCTTGATCTTGGCAAAATCTCACAAGAATGTTACCTTGCTAGAGGATTTACAAATAAGACTGTTAAGTCCACTCGGTTAAGAGATTTTCTGTCACTTGCAAAATAAAATAACAGTAATAAAATATATTTGCAACTTCACTTCTGAAATGCTAAAGAAGAATCTATGTGCTCAAAATAATCTTGTCATAAGACTTATCTTACTTCTTGTTGGGCTTCTCAATCTGTTCTTCAATCAGATCTTCAATCTTCTCTGCTTGGTGATCACTACAACAACATCACTGTTCTTCTATTTGCCCGCATCCATTGTTCATCAACAATTCCTTATTTATAAACAATTCCTAATTGTTTAATCTCCTTGATCACATTTCCCATGATCAATCTTAGCCATCATATCATCATACTTGACTAGGTTCATTAAATCCTTTGATCTGAAAAATGTTTTATCTCGCCTTGGAACTTGTATTCCTTCCTTGGTAATTGTGCTAGGTTATGACCGTTTAATCTATGCTGTAGATTTGACTCTTGTATTTTCATTATTGTAGATCCTCAACAAATTTCTTGCATGGCATACCAATCATCTATACATCTCCATCTCATTGGCATCCTTCATTTAATAATGCTTTTATTCATCCAAAGCGTTCTGTTACTGCTCGGTTGCTACTCGGTTAATACTAAACTTCACTCGGTAGACATTCTGCCTTCTTTAACCAATATCGATAACCTTGGGGTTTACCAACTAGCTTCATTGCTCGGTAACATAGAATAGTGTTAAACCTATATTCATCTACTGAATGAATTTTTTTTTTATTCTTATTCAGTCAATGAGTACACATATATAGGATATCAAAACAATCAAAACAACAAAATCTCATCACTGTCTAACTCGGTAATAGTTTCCCATTTGAATAACTTATTATTCCCCTTCATTTTCACATTCATTTTATGTCACTTATTGACATCTTTATACTCATCAAAACATACTTCTTAAGATATGGCAACATCATAATGAATCAGAAAATCAATTTCTTGACATCAATGACAAAATAATATTATTAAGACAATAATTATCCTTTATCAGTTATATCAATAATCTCCAACAACCTTCTCAATATCCTTATACCAACAAACTTATTGAAATTCCAACAATCTCTCCCTTTGGCATTGATGGCAATACCAACTTTAATGGCAATACCAACTTGATTTATTCCAAGTGATTCAGATTCGGATTGTTGTTAGTCTTCTCCTGTTATCCTTGATTTCTCCTGAAATTCTCTCCCACAGTCATTAGTCTTCTCCTATCTTCTCCTATTAGTCTTCTCCCCCTTTGACAACAATGCCAAAAAGTAAAACTAATTCATGATTTCTTCCCCTGTGAAGTAATTTCCTTGTAGTTAAAACATATACAAATGTATCATCTCAGTCTTGATTAGAGCATCTTGTCTTCAATCACTATTTCCTGCACAACTTTAGGCAACCTCCTAAAGTGTGTAAATCAGCATCAACTCATAAATAGTATTATGTAGAGTCATAGAATTGATGCTTTCACCGAACGCTATCAGTGAGTAGAAGATAGGGATAGGACCCCTAACTTGCTTCTGAGATACTCAAAAGTGTCCCTTAGCAATGGCTTTATGAAGATGTCTGCTATTTGTTCCTTTGAACTAATATAATCTAGCACAACTTTCTTTTCTTGAAATTCTTCTCTGAGATAATGATACTTTATAGAGATATTCTTTGTCTTAGAGTGCATTACTGCATTCTTTGAAATGTTAATAGCACTAGTATTATCACAGAATATAGTTATTGGCTCGGTAACTTTCTCATTCATACCTTCCAATAGTTGTTTGATCCATGCTATATTGGTGCAATTCAATGTTGTAGTGACATATTTAGCTTTAGTTGTTGACTGTGAAATGCATCCTTTTTTCTTGCTACACCAACTCACTAGTCTTTCTCCCAAAAAGAAAGCTCCATCGCTTGTGCTTTTCCTATCATCAATGTTTCTTGCCCAATCAGCATCAGTATAGACTTTTAAGTAAAAATCATTCCTCTTTTGATATACTAAACCATAATCTTCAGTGCCTCTTAAGTATCTGAAAATTCTCTTGATTATTGTCATATGGGTTTCTTTGGGATCTGCAGAAAATCTTGCAACTATACCTACTGCATGTGCTATATCAGTCCTGCTGTGAACCACATATTGCAACTTTCCAATCATAGATCGGTAAAGTGTCTCATCAACAAATGCAGATTCATCATTCTTTGATAGTTTACAATTGGTAGTCATAGGAGTACTTACAGGTTTAGAATCCTCCATTCCAAATTTCTTCAAGATTTCCTTTATATACTTGGATTGAGTAATGAAAATCTCATCTTTCATTTATAGTATTTGTAAACCTATACTTTATTTCACCGATTAATGACATCTCAAATTCTTTGCACATTTCATTTCCAAAGTTCTTGCATAAAGAATCATTTCTACAAAAAATAATATCATCAACAAATATGGCTAAAATCAGTATTCCATTGTCCTCATCATTCTTCATATACATGTTGTTGTTTTGACTTGTTCTCATAAAACCAATCTTGATTAAGTAAGAGTGCAATCTCTCATACCATGCTCTAGGTGCTTACTTTAGGCCATATAAAGCTTTGTTCAACTTACATACCTGATCTTTATTCTTCTCTTCAATAAATCCTTCAGGTTGTTCAATATAAACTTCTTCTTCTAGTATACCATTCAAAAATGCAGATTTAACATCCATTTGATATACCTTGAAATTTTTGTAAGCAGTATATGCCAACAATGTTCTTACTCCCTCAAGTCTTGCCATAGGTGCAAAAGTATCACCATAGTCTATTCCTTCTTCTTGAGCATAACCTTTACAGACTAGCCTTGCTTTATTCCGAATGACCTCACCTTTTTCATTTAGCTTGTTTTTGAAAATCCACTTTGTACCGATTACATTTTTCTCCTTTGGTCTTGGGACCAGTGTCCATGTTTAATTTTTCTTGATTTGTTCAATCTCTTCTGTCATAGCATTTACCTAATCTTCATTGCTAAATGCCTCTTTTACTATCCTCGGTTCAAATTCAGATATCAGACATGTGTTCTGTCTCAGTTTGTTCCTCGTCATCACTGAATCATCCTTATCTCCTATAATCTGACTTGATGCATGATTCCTTCTGACATATTTGGCTAATACAGGCTCGACAGGCTCTGTATGATCTTCTTCATCACTCGGTAACTGGGTATTTTCTTCATTTTCTTCATGAACTTTCTCTGTAGGACTTCTCGGTTGAACATATACAAACTCTTCATAATCTTCTGGTTCTTTGGAATTTCCTTCATCATTTCTTTCTGCAAATTCATCAATTTTCACATTTGCACTTTCCACTATTTTGTTAGATGATTTGATCAGACATTTAAATGGTTTACTTCTAGAAGAATAACCAAGAAATGTTCCTTCTTCGCTTTTCTGATCAAACTTTCCATTTTTGTCATCTTTGTGAACATAACATCTACTCCCAAATATTTTAAAATAAATTACATTAGGTTTCTTGTCATACCAGATTTCATACAGTGTCTTCAAAATTCCTTTCTTCAGTTGTACACGGTTCAAGGTGTAGACTACAGTTCTTATTGCTTCTCTCCAAAATGTTTGAGGTACCCTCTTTTCTATCATCATGGTTCTGCCACAATCTACAATAGATCTGTTTCTTCTTTTAGCTATCCCATTTTGCTGTGGAGTTCTCGGTGCAGACACTTGTCTCTTTATACCATGATCACTGCAAAATAAGTTAAATTCATCAGAAATGAACTCTCCTCCTCTATCAGATCTTAGACATTTCAGCTGTCTTCCTGTTTCATTTTCAACTCTTGCCTTATACCATTTGAACATTTGAAAGGCTTCTGATTTTTCTTTTAAAAACATAACTGACATCATCCTTGAGTAATCATCCACAAATAATATGAAGTATTTATCACCATAATAACTTTGAACTTTCATAGGACCACAAAGATCAGTGTGTACAAGATCTAAAATTCCTTTAGAAGTGTAGGATTTACTTGTAAAGCTTGATTTTGTCATCTTACCCATCTGGCATCCTCAGCACATAGCATTCTTAGGTTTTTCCAAGCTCGGTAGACCTCTTACTCGGTGCTTCTTACTTATTTTGATTAGGTTATGAAAATTTACATGACAAAACCTTTTATGCCATAACCGGGTATCTTCTATTTTTGCATATAGACAATTGTTCTGATTTGAATCAAGATGAAATGTATTGCCTCTTGTTTGAGTCCTGGTAGCAGCTAACTTTCCATATTTGTCATGAACTTTGACAATTCCCTTTTGAAATTCTATTCGGTATCCTCTATTGTTTAGCTGTGCTACACTCAACAAATTGTATTTCAAACCTTCAACCCAATATACATCATCACATTTAGCATTATCAAGAAGTGTGATAGATCCTTTACCTTTCACCGAACATGGTGCATCATTACCAAATCTTACATAACCTCCATCATAATCTTCTAATTTAACAAACATGTGTATATCACCTGTCATCTGATGTGAGCATCCACTATCTATGATCCAAGAATCATTATTATTTATGTGAGATATTAAAGCTTTTTCTTCATACCTTTCTTCATCTGATCTGTCTTAGATAGCCACATAAACAACTTCCTCTGTCTCAGTTTCATCAGATTTATCATCGTTGGATTCCTCATCAGCTACTAGGCATGTCTTTCTATCTCTCCTTCTGAAGTCTCGGTGCCCTCTGTAATGATTGTCTTTCTATCTGTCATCTCGGTATTCTCTCTTTTCACTAGATCCTTTGTCAGGGTAGTTAGAAGCCATATGTCCTATTTTATCACAGTTAAAACATTTCAAAGGTAACTTTCCTTTATACTTACCTTTGCCTCTCGGTAACCTTCTGGCCAATAATGCTTCAAACTCTTCCTATTTTCTGATTTCCTCATATAGTTTGTGTACTTCTTCCATGTTTTTGTGAAATCTTTCACTTGCTCCACTATGATTTCCTTCAGTATACTTATACATTCTATCATTGTAATCATCAGATTCACCAAGATGAAAAGAACTGAATGCAGATTCAACTTTATTTACCAAAGACCCACTGTTATCAAAATTACTTAACTCAAATGCATGTAGCTTACCGATAGTGGCATCTAAAGAGACTGACATATTTGGTACAAATCTTAATTCATTAATTGTAGAGACTTGAATGGCATAAGCAGGTAGAAGTGTTCTAAGCAACTTACTTGTTACATCCTTTTCTTCAATAATTCCTCCTGCTCCTTTGATTTGATTGACAGTTTCCTTTAACCTTGTATTGTATTGGATAATGTTCTCACCTTCATTCATTCTCATGGATTCAAGTTGACCTCTTAGACTATCTACTTTTGCTCTTTGAACATGTTCATCACCACCATACATAGATATGAGCTTATTCCACATAGCTTTGGCATCATTACAACCTTCCAGATCATTAAACTCTAAGTCGGTCAATGTTGATGTTATTTCAATCATTGCTTGAATATGTTCTTGCTTTGCCTTTATCTTTTCCATTATCATCGGGTAGGTGCTCGGTGCAGTGCAACCATTCTCCAGATAATATGTTGCATATTCTCCAATTCCTGATAAGTGCAACTTCATCCTTTTCTGCCATGTGGAGAAACTTGACTTGTTCAGCTTTGGGGCATCCCTCTTATACATTTTCGGATCTTGCCTCAAGTTCCTTTAAACTTTTCTTCCAGAGTCCAAAGCTTTGATACCAATTGCTAGTAAGATGAGAGGGGGGGGGCGGGGGGGGGGGGTGAATCATATAAATTCACAATTCAATATATTCAACAAATTCAACCTCGGTAGACTTTACTTTAATATGCAACCTAGACTGTAAATCATTCAAACTCATAAACTGAGAACCTTAAAACATCACAACACATTTAACACCAGATTTAACGTGGAAACCCAAATAGGGAAAAACCACTGTGGGATTTCAGACCCACTAAGAAATATACCCTTCTAGAGTATGCTCGATTAAAAGCCAATCCTGTTACAGATTACATAAACACATTGCTAGATGTGACCTGGTTAAGGGGTTTCCCTCAGATCTGTTAGAATCTTGCACTTTGTTAGAAGTAACCTTGTTAAAGGATTTCAAACACTCATTCAGAATGTTACCTTGCTAGAGGATTTACAAATAAGACTGTTAGGTCCACTCGGTTAAGAGATTTTTTGTCACTTACAAAATAAAATAACATTAATAAAATATATCTGCAACTTCACATCTGAAATGCTAAAGCAGACTCTATGTGCTCAAAATAATCTTGTCATAAGACTTATCTTGCTTCTTGTTGGGCTTCTCAATCTGTTCTTCAATCAGATCTTCAATCTTCTATGCTCGGTGATCACTACAGCAACATCACTGTTCTTCTATTTGCCTGCATCCATTGTTCATCAACAATTCCTTATTTATAAACAATTCCTAACTGCTTAATCTCCTTGATCACATTTCCCATGATCATTCTTAGCCATCAAATCATCATACTTGACTAGGTTCATTGAATCCTTCAATCTGAAAAATGTTTTATCTCGCCTTGGTACTTGTGCTAGGTTATGACCATTTAATCTGCATTGTAGATCTGACTCTTGTATTTTCATTGTCGTAGATCCTCAACAAACTTCTTGCACGACATACCAATCATCTATACATCTCCAGCTCATTGGCATCCTTCATTTAATAATGCTTTTATTCATCCAATGCGTTTTGTTACTACTCGATTGTTACTCGGTTAATACTAAACTTCACTCGGTAGACATTCTGCCTTCTTTAACCGATATCGATAACCTTGGGGTTTACCGACTAGCTTCATTGCTCGGAAACATAGAACAATATTAAACCTATATTCATTTACTGAATGAAATATTTTCTTACTCTTATTCAGTCAATGAGTACACATATATAGGATATCAAAACAATCAAAACAACAAAATCTCATCACTATCTAACTCGGTAATAGTTGCTCATTTGAATAACTTATTATTCCCCTTCATTTTCACATTCATTCTGTGTCACTTACCGACATCTTTATACTCATCAAAACATACTTCTTAAGATATGGCAACATCATATTGAATCAGAAAATCAATTTCTTGACATCAATGACAAAATAATATTATTAAGACAGTAATTATCCTTTATCAGTTATATCAATAATCTCCAACAACCTTCTCAATATCCTTATACCAACAAACTTATTAAAAAGACAACAAAAGAATTGAACTCACCAGAACATAATTCTCCACCTCTATCAGATCTTAGACACTTCAACTTCAATCCGGACTCAGTTTCAACTTTAGCTTTGAATATATTGAATTCCTCAAATGCTTCCGATTTCTCTTTCAAAAAGACAACCCACATAATTTTGGAATAATCATCAATTAGCAACATAAAGTATCTATCACCCTACACACTTCTAATATTTGTAGGTCCACACAAGTCAGTATGCACAAGATCCAACAATCCATCTGATGTGTACCATTTACTCTAGAAAGAAATCCTTGTTTGCTTACCCAACCGACATTCCTTACATACCAGATTAACAGGTTTAAAAATCTTAGGCAGATCCCTAACAACTTGAGTATAACTAATATTTATCAATGAATCAAAGTTTACATGAAACATCCTTCTATTCCACAACCAACTCTCATCTATCTTAGTAATCAAACAACTTTTCTCACTAGCATTTAAATGAAAAATGTTACCTTCATTCATAGTTCCAGATGCAATCTCTATACCAAATGCAGTCAAAATCTTGCATTTACCATATTTGAATTGTAGATCATAACCCTTATCAACCATCTATCCAACACTCAAAAGATTATGATTCAAACCTTTAAGATACAAGACATCATCAGTGTTATGCTTACCATAAAAAGAAATAGAACCTCTCCCACGGATTACATAGGCTTTGTCATCTCCAAATCTATTTATTCTACCATCATATCTTTCCATGCTTACAAATTTTATTTTGTCACTAGTCAAATGATGTGAATAACCATATTCAATCACCCATTCACCTTTTTCTTCTACCTTAGCAACCAAAGCTTTCTCCTCAATAGAGCAACTAGTGAAATCAATAGGTACAGGTCTATCTTCTTTAATGGCAATAAACACAACTTCATCTCTTTTTTATTCTTCGTCTATAACACCTTCATCTATAGCATAATAACAGTTCTTCTAGTTCCTAAACTTATAGTTAGACTTATAAGGCTTATTATACTTCTCATGCTTCTCATTTCTATCATTTCTATCAAACTTATTAAACTTATAATGTTTGTCATACTTAGCCATTCTCTCTGGACATGAAGCAAAATGTCCTATCTTATTACAAGAAAAAAATTTCAAGGGCAACTTTCCATCATACTTATCAACACCTTTAGGCAATCTTTGGGCAATCAATGCTTCAAGCTCATCAATCTCCCTTTCTTTCTTAGCTATCTCTCTCCTTTCTCTTTTATAGTTGGATATCCTGCACTCATTAGGATCATAATTCTGCTTACCAGACATAGATGTTGATGCTTTGAATGTCATCTCAAACTTTCCATGTGATTCACCAGATTCACTCAGCTCAAATGTTGCAAGCTTTCCAACCAATACATCCCTTGTCACAGTGGTCACACTCTGGATCTCGTCAATAGTGGCAATCTTATGTTTATAAGCAGGAGGCAAAGATCTTAACACCTTAGCAACAATCTCCTCTTCTTTAATTTTTTCACCGGCATATCTGATACAAAGGACAAGCTAATTCACCTTAGCCATGTATGAATGTATGTTCTCATCATCTCCCATCTTCAATGTCTCATACTTTCCTCTTAAACTCTGCAACTTGGCAACTTTCACTTGACTATCATCTTCATACAAGATCTCAAGCTTCACCCAGATCTCATGTGCGGTCTGAAGTTCCATAACATTTGTCATTTTATAATTAGTTAGGGCACTGAGTAATGCTTCCTTTGCTCTGATGTTATATTTAGCTTCCTTAGCCTCATCAGGAGTGTGATGAAGGAGCATCCTCGGTCGATGAGCAATCTCGCATCAACCAAAAATATTTCCTTGTAGTTTTGTTCTTGTTTAGTTCTTTGTGCAGTTTTATGTGTTCTTACCAGTATGTATCGGTAGTTGCTTGTTCTTAATGGCATATCTTATTTTGGTTTCCAGATGGTTTCATGTGCTTGATTCCAGATTTCCAGTTTATTTGGGTTCTTTTCGGATCAGTTATTGCTTCTGGTTGACTATTTCTGAGTTCTTAGGATAGTCCTTGTGGTTTTCCTTTTTTTTCTAGCATAATTCTTGGCGTGTGGATCCATCTTGGGTCTTGTCCAATGTTCTTTGGCATGTGGCCGACCTTCCTGCTAAACTGCATCACTTGGTTGTTATTTTTTGAAAAGATTTGTCTAATTTTAGGGCTGACCTAATTACATGTTTCATTTTCCTACATTGGTGAATGTAATCTTATGAGACCGACTTGGATATGTTCCGGTGGGTAGAAATATGATGTTATGTAATCATTTGTAGGGGTAGAGGAAGTAGAACTAAGAATAAGGATTGAGATTTGCAAATTGTGATCCGATTGATTCTTAGAGTCCCGGTTGGATTGTATCTGGCTTGAAGCTTGCATGTAACAAGTTTATTTACCTGATGCTCTTTGATAATAATATGATGATTTTTGGAATTTCTAAGGCTTTATTATGATCTGTTTATGTGAATTTGTTGTGTTTTCTTGCTAATTTTGTTGTGTCTCTCTTGCTGCATAAGTCAGTTGACTCTTTTGAGGGTTTTTACTTGTTATGGATGCATTTGAGTGGATGGTCCATTCTAAGGAACAACATAGGCATTCTTAGTAATCTTCCAATAATCTCCTCCAAGACATTTCAAATGCACCTCCATCCATTTCTTCCATCAAACCTCAAACTGTCCTTCTTAAAAAGAATATCTTGAGCTTCCATCCTGAATCTCCTCGAGCAATTAAGCTTCTACCAGAGGATCTAGCTCTGATACCAATTGTTAGCAGCAATCAAGAGGGAAGACTGAGAGGGGGGGGGGGGGGTGAATCAGTCTTCACCGGATTCACAAATTAAACTTCCAAAACATAAACTGATAAACCACAACAATAATAGAAAAGAAAATTAACAACACAACACACAACACCAAGATTTTGACGTGGAAAACTTGGTTAAGGGAAAAAACATGATGGGAACCTACCCACAATAAGATCATACTCTGTAGTAGTATGTGAAAATATTACAATGGGGAATGCACATGCATTCAGGCACATTGCCTAGAGCTCACTACTCAAAAGATATATGCCCGGAAGGCTACAACCCTTAGGGAAGTCTTACTGACTTACAATATGATTCAGACTACAATAAAAAAGGAATGAACTACAATAATAACATCTACAAATTCCTAATGACATTTCTGGTTAAGCACGGTTGTCTGCCCTGCTACACCAAACTCACCATAACACTTCACTAAATGATATATCCTTTGTTCCCACATTTACCTCTCTCTGATAATATAGACACAATACCGACACCAAAATTACATAAGTATATCACCTATATATATATAAATCATCAACCTTGATAACAAGGTCAGCTAAACCCTCAACCCTCAACTCATAATTACAAAAAATACATTAAATGATACAAAGATTGATCACCAGACCAATATTATAATTTATATTACATAGCATGGACCTAATTCAAATTCCCAAATGATTACATCCATCGAAAATCCTGCCAAGATCAACCACAACACGCTACACCACCAGAAATACCGCATAACATACAAATTATCACTAGTTCATAGAAATCACCAAAAAATCACTCAATGATCAATGCAGATTGCAAAAATAAATAGGAAATGACTAGGAAACACCATCAAGCATGTTAGAATCATCGAGAACAGTTGCACCAACACCACTTTTCAAATCTTCATCGATCAACGTCTCAAAGCTCAAGAACACTTGACCAATCAGCAACTATCACGAAGAAAGATAACTTGCAGCACACCAAATCACAAACCATCTGAAATGAAGATACACGAGATCATCCCAAACAATAATCCAAAATATCAACACAAGATCTGATCATACCAGAATATATCGGAGGGAATACCAGATTATGGAAAACAGTGATCAACAAAATCAAACTACAAAACCAGACAAAAAACCTTCCCCAAATTCACCGGAATAACTCACAGGAATATGTTGACATAAATGACAACATATCCTAGTAGCAACAATGAACAACCAAATCCAACAATCTCCCTAATAATCCAACACACTTTTCTACAAATGCACTACTCTAAGCAGTGAATGTGTTGATGTATATATGAATGTGTATGTTATATGTGCTAAAATATATGATAAATGTTGGATTGTGCAAAATAAAAGTGCAAAACTATGAAATATATGCGAGACTCTACTAAATTAATGTGCTAAATTATAAACTAAATGTGTGACTCTACATGACAAAAGTGTGACTCTATGAACTCAGAACCTACACAAACTAAAACAAAGAAAATCAATAAAAATGGGGCTCATGCCCCACGATGGGTGCCAAAAATGTAAGGTGGAAAATGAAACTATCTGCAAGACTATAAACTAAGCTACCACAACCTAAAATCTTACAAAAATTCAAGTTACCAATGAAACATGTAGAAGAGTCAAACCCAAACAAGTAATATTCAAAGTTGTCCCATTGTGTCCTATCAACTTCTGCTCTTTTGTGCTGTAGTAATTTTCTCTTAGATTGACACTAGATTTAGCTTCAAGATGAAAAATTTGAATGGACTGTGGTATCTAAATGTAACATGCAAACTAGGTGAATCATGCAATGGAAGATGGATATTATGATGTTGCTATGATGAAAGTAAGCCTAAAGCACACTTTCAATGCTTGATTATTTTAAGATGCTAGATTGCTCTAAAATGCTTGATAATGACTACCCTCAATTTTTTTGAGAAAAGCTCTTTTTATAGAGTTTGCAAGAGAAAAATCCTACATGGAAAGGGTCAATGATTGAGAGTGAATCTCGATAGATAAATGTCTAAGAATGATTGGTTAGAATGTGAGAGACAAAGGAGGGAGATGTTCCTCCTACACATGCAAGATGAAGAAAAAGGTGGGAGAAGAGTCTAAGTGGCAGTATGCACTATCGAACACAATGTACCACTGAGAGGGGGGTGAATCAGTGGTTATTGAAATATTTTCTTCTTAACCAACCTCAGAATATTGGTTATTACCCTAAGCACTAAACAATCAAATCGGTAAGATAAATATGGATATCAAAAGAGGCAAACATACAAATACATAACCCACAACACTAGATGTATGAGGAAAACCCAATATGGGAAAAAAATCGGTGAGAAATGTTTCTATTGTCTACTGCTCCAATTCAACCTCACAATGAAACAATAGATTACAATAATTTAGGGCACCAACTCCTACTGATTTAGGGAACCAACCCAAGGAGGACCAACCCTTGCACCAAGCTTCAACTCGATGTTATATAGTGAAATAAAAAATGATAGCACATGGCTGCAAATGATTTTTGCAACACCTGATCAATGGATTTCCATTAGTTAACAAACTCCCCTTCTTCACTGGTTCTCACATTACTGGTTATCATATTACTTTCTCTAATCACTCACTAGTTACTCTCTGCCTCACTTATTACTCCCTCAACCTCACACTCCTTTGTGTCACTCATTGGATGCCTTCTTAACCAATCACTCCTCACCGGTTAGCTTGACTGTTAGAATTGCAAGAATTTACCGGTTAGTATGTCTCTACCGATTAGACCCTCTCACCGGTTCACCCTGCTAACCCACACTGCAACTTTCTCAGAATGAACTCTAAGGCAGCTAATATTTCTCCTTGCTCAGACTCTCTTCTCACTCACACCTCACATCAAGCATCATCTGAATTCAGTCTCAAGATGACATATTTATCTTTTAGGGTTCCTGCCAAAGCAACATTCAAATGATGTCGTGTTAGGTTTTCCCTTCACCAACTTGTTCCATATTAGATTTGATCTGATATGATTTTTTAGAGAGATGATCTACATGTCATCGATCAACACTGCCAACACCACGCATTCCAATGTGCATTTTTTATATTTGGATGTCTGCAACATGCTTTTATGCATTTCTCTATCAAGCGCCATCAATGGTTCAACTGTTTCCTTCGACAAGCGGGTACAAAGATCAGATCTTCTTGCAGGGTCTGTTCAATCACTTGCCACCTTGTCTTCCTTGAGCCGCAACCTTTTTCCATCCTCGCATGATTTTTGGGTTCTTCATAAAAGCTGACCTACTTGCTGACTGTTACGTCGATGAATGCTTCACCAACCTCTGCATGATCACCACCTGGCTTCCACCTATCATCCTTGTTGACATCTAAATATGCTTGGTTTGCTATGTCAGTTTGACATCCTTCACCGACCAAGATTGAATACTGGTTCAACTTACCTTACCAGTATACCCTACCTTCACTGGTTGTCCTTCATAATTGTTGACCTCTTCTCTATCGGTGGTCTTGCTTTACTGGTCAATGATGCATTTCATATGTACCGGTAACATACCCCTCTGTTTATTTACACACTCCATCCTTCATACTGGTTGGCATCATTAATTACTTCACCTATACTGGTCACCACTACCTACTTACCGGTGACCATTCCATACCGATTGACATCAATGACAACATAATGCCAACAATCTTCCCCTTTGGCATTGATGTCAACATACTTTGTTCCTTCATCCAGCCCTTTTGACCATTCTCCCCCTTTGACAACAATGACAAAGGCTTGGGGCATCCTTTTATCGAATCCATTCTCCACCGGTTATATAGTGCATTCTTCCCTTTTGGCCACAATCTGCTCGAACAACAACACAGAAGAATCAAATGTGATTGTACTATGAGTGTTTCCAAGTGGGAAAGTAGATACCTGTAATCATGAAATTCTCTTGGGTATTCCTACAACAATTTCCTTCTTCTGCAGTTGATGTTGTCAATACACCCATAAGCTCAAGCATGTTGGTTCTGCATCATAAACACTTAATCTCCCACTGTGTCCAGCATATGGTTCAAGAGAAAGGATATTTTACAAAGAACTCCCCCTGAACCATAGATTTCCTTCCAATCTTAAGTGCATGAGGTAGGTGACACAACTCCCAACTTGTGTCTTAAGTACTCAAAAGTGCTTACCGGTAATGGTTTGGTGAAGATGCCTGCTACTTATTCTCCTATAGGCACATATTCCATTTTTACCTCCTGTCCTTCAACCCTCTCTCTAAGAAAATGATACTTGATGGCTATATGATTTGTCCTTGAATGCATTACAAGATTCTTTGATATGTTGATGGCACTTGAATTATCACACGGGATGGGAATAGGATCAAATATGTCCACCTATATGTCCTTGAGAGTTTGCTTCATCTAAAGCACCTGAGAGTAGAATGTAGCAGTAGCAACGTATTCTTCTTCAACAGTTGATAGGGAGATTGAATCCTTCTTCTTGCTATGCCACGAGTCCTATCGGTCACCTAGGAAGAATGCACCACCACTTGTGCTCTTTTGGTCATCAATGCAACTTGCCCAATCGACATCAGTATATGTCTCCAAGACAAATTCCCCTTGTTTAGGATACCACAATCCATAACTGAGTGTCCCTTCTAGGTACCTAAAAAATCTACTTATGACATTCATATGTGACTGCTTAGGTGCTTCTTGAAATATAGCCACCATGCACACTACCTGTACTATATCTGATCTAGAAGCAGTAAGATACAATAAGCTACCTATCATGGATCTATACAATGTTTGATCCACCATCGGTGATTCATCCTTCTTGCTTAATTTGCTTCTGTTCACCATGGGGGTACTCATCGGTTTGCAGTCCTCCATTTGAAACTTCTTTAACATATCCTTTGCATACTTGGTTTGTGAGATAAAGATTCCCTTATCTAGCTGTGATATCTACAAACCAAGGAAGTATGTCAATTCTCCAAGCATTGAAATCTCAAATTTCAACTACATCTGATCAGCAAAATCTTTGCAAAGAGTGTCCTTGTTCCCTCCAAAGATGATGTCATCTACATACACAACCATAATGATCATGTGATTTCCATCTGCCTTGATGTATAAATTGTTGTCAGCACTCCCCTTTTTGAATCCTTGCTCCTTCAGATACTGATCTAGCCTTGAATACCATACTCGAGGAGCCTGCTTTAAACCATACAGGGCTTTCTTCAACCGACACACAAAGGTTTCATCATCATGTAACATAAACCCTTTCGGTTGCTCCATGTACACTTCTTCCAAATTTCCATTAACAAAGGCAAATTTTACATCCATTTGATATACCTTATAACCCTTGTAGGCTGAAAAAGATAGAAACATTCTAATTGCTTCTAATATAGTTACTAGTGCAAATGTTTCTTCAAAATCAATGCCCTCTACTTGAGAGTAACCTTTGCACACAAGTCTAGCTTTATGCCTAGCAATTTTACCTTCTTCATTCATCTTATTCCAGTGGACCCATTTGGTGCCAACAATGTTCTTGTCTTCCGGTCTAGGAACTAATTCCCACGTCTTGTTCTTCTCAATTTGTTGCAACTCTTCTTCCATGGCATCCATCCATTTCTGACTTTTGTTGACCTCATTGGATGTTTTAGGTTCTACTTTAGTCATGAGGCAAAAATTGACTTGTTCATCATTCTGGGCAAGTCTTCTCCTAGTCTGCAGGCCATCACTCTTATTACTTAAAATATGCTCTTCTGGGTGGTTTATCTTCACATACCGGTTAGGAATATTTTTGGATGCTTCTTCTGGTTCATTGTGTGATTGAGATTCTTCACCTTCATCACCTTCATCATCATATTGGTTCACTTGTGCTTGTCTTTCTTTATGCATGTCCTCATCAACTCTTACATGCACACTTTCAATGACTCTTCTTAGTCTTTTGTTGTAGAATTTATAGGCTTTGTTATTAGTTAACTAACCAAGGAAGATTCATTCATCACTCCTAGAATCAAAACTACCTAAACCATCCATATCTCTCTTGATAAAACACTTGCTTCCAAATAACTTGAAGTACTTGACTGATGGTTTCCGGTCATACCACAACTCATAAGGTGTCATTCTGTTGTTTGTTCTTAGTTGAACCTGGTTCAAGGTATATGCAACAATATGAACTGCTTCTTTCCAATACATATCTGATAAACTTGCCTCATTTAACATGGTTTTGGCCATCTCCTTGACTGTCATGTTCTTCTTTTCTACCACACAATTTTGTTGTGGTGGCCCAGGAGTTGAGTATTGCCTTCTGATTCCATGTCTTTCATAGTAATCTTCAAACTCATTTGATGTGAACTCTCCACCCTGGTCTGATCTTAGGCATTTCAGTTTGTACCCACTTTCCTTCTCTACCATCTTCCTAAAGATCTCGAATCTATCAAATTCTTGTGATTTATCTTGTAGGAAAGTGACCCATGTCATTCTTGAATATTCATGAATGAAGAGTGTACGTTAGGAAATTAGGAAATCATCACAAGCAAGTCAAAACATTAGTCATTAGCTCAATCACAAAAGCAAATTGCAATGATCTATCCTAAACACATTCAATAAAGACATGAAGATAAAACATTCAAAAAGATTATGCAAACCAGATGTAAATCCAAATGTTTCCTTCATGCGGCTCCATTGTCCTTCTTTCCTCTTCAAATAGTTTGGTTGTGGATCTCACCTACAAGTGCACACACATAATTGAAAGCAAGTAGACAAGATTATTGATCAAGAGTACTCGAAATGTGATTGATTAGAAATTCGATAATCTGATTAGGGGTTCAAACTATGATCAATTGGGGGTTTTGATTGAAGAAATTCATCCAATTTATAGACAAATTGGAGAAATGGATCAAATTAGCATGATTCCATTCAAATGGAAATTGCAAATCAATCATGTCAATTATGACAAATTATGACAAATTATGCACCTTCTATGCAAAACTTGATTGATTGATAATTCATGACAATTTATGACAAATTTCTATGTCAAGAATTGATTGATTGTCAATTATGACAAATTATGACAAATTTCTATGTCATTCCCATGAAATTAGGAGAAAAGTAGGAGAGAATTGAAATTAGAAATTTAGAAAATAGGTGGAAAATTAGAAAATTAGGTACAAAAAGAGAAATAATTAGCCAATTAAATGAATATTTAATTATAATGAGAAGACTTAGGATAAATAAATAATTTATTAATCCTAGAGGAAGAAATGACACACAAGGTTAAATGATTAAATCATGAAACCCTAGAAGATGAATTAGCAATGCGAGAATGACAATTAGGTCGTGATTGAAGATAATTAATGTCGATCATGATTTTGAATTGATAAATGACCAATGTGATAAAATGATTTGATTGATAAATGCACCAATTGACGAGGAACAATGACAAATTGATCCAAATTGACATAATTGAGATAGACAACAATTGATAGCGAAATGATCGCAAAATGACAAGATTGACAAGAGGACAAGAATCGATAACAAAATAGATTGCAAGACGACAAGATTGAAAATGACCACGATCGATGACAAATCGATCGCAAAATGACAAGATCGAACATGACAACGATTGATGACAAATCGATCGCCAGATGATAAGATTAATAAGAGGACAAAACCCTAATTAGGATTGACGATGTCCAAAATGATGAGATTGATGATAAGATTGATAAGAGGACAAAACCCTAAGTAGGATTGACGATGTCCAAAATGATGACAAATGAATACGCACATTGATGTGACAAGATAAAATCGATCAAAATCATGACTGGATAGTGTTGTTGACAAGACCAAATTCGAATGCGAGATGAATGAAGAATGTAGAAGAATGATTCGATGCTCACAAATAATAAAGATCAAGTGCGTAACATAGGAGAAATGTTAATGCGACACAAAAACCTGAAATGAGGCAATGCGCAAATGTTAAAGTATGACTCCGCAAACGTTGACCATTTTTAGGTGTCTACATTTTGCCCCTCTTTGAGACAATGCGATTCTGAGCGTTGTTTCAAAGAACAGTAATGAAAATGCCCCAGACAACTAACAATGACATATGCATGCCCCCTCGAGGAATTGGTCGGAAACATGCAGAAAAGAGGCCAATTGATTGATAAAAATGATAGGATCGAACAGACTGACAATCGGAGATCGGATGCACAAAGGACAAGCAATTTAAGGTGCAAAAGACCGCAACCAACATAAGATGGAGAGGGTGCACGTCCATCTATGCACTAACAAAGATCTATAAATGGGACCAAGAGGGTGAAAATGGCTCATTTGCACTAGCCAAAGAGGAGGATTTGTTGCTCTGGACAAGGACACTTGCAGAGAGATGGCGAACATTCCAGTGGCGGATCACCTTGGAGAACATGTACGCACATTCAGATGATCGGACGATGCGGGAGCAGCGGTATGGATCTCAAAAACCCATGTTTTCAATTTGATGAATTTTGATTGCTTGCGGGACATTGCGAGGCCCACAGGGGATGCAAAAACTGAGTTCTGCGCCTATGTAGGGCGAATCTTGCGCTTGTGTCATGTCTTCTGCGCTTGTGTAGGGGGACACAGGCGCAGGTTACCTGACACAGGCACAGGTTCCTGGACACAGGCGCAATTGTGCAATGTAAACCCTAATTTTGGTCAAAATGACATGCAAATGATCCGAAAAGGGGGGATAAGGGTAGGATAGGTTAGATTAGATGAAAAACACCCTGATTTGGACTTGAAAATGAGGAAAGGCAACCCATAGGAGCAAACCCTAAAATTGACAAAATGTGCCCCAATTGTGATGCAGAGTCGACAGTATCCGTTGATCGCACGGGAGAACCGACCAGACTGTTTCATGCTACGAAATAGACTCAGGAGCATGGACAGAGATATCTTAGTAGGACTTGGGATATATTACATCACATTCATGCCTGAGATTAGGGCAAACACAGGATTGCTGACCGCATTGGCAGAGCGATGGCATTCGGAGACCTCCTCATTCCATGTGGCGACAGGCGAGGCGACAATGACACTAGAGGATGTATGGTGCATCCTCCGCATTCCGATACATGGAGAGATGATAGAGTATGACCCAGTGACTGGGAGAGACCCGTTATGCAGGCTATTTGAGTGCGACGCAGATGATCTGGACATTGTCGAGAGGGAGATCGGTTGGGAGAGCATGGCTTCCGAGTATGACCGACGATATGTGGTGATAGCATGTTTACTAGTAGGGGACAAACGAGGACATGGATTCCCTATTGGCTGGGGAAGAGTGCTAGAGCGGATGGCGACAGAGGGGACAGTGTACACATGGGGACCATGTGTACTGGCTATGCTGTATTTTCAGCTGCATCAGATCGCATATCAGGGAGTACAGACTTTGAGCTGTGGAGTCACATTGCTTTAGGTATGGGCATTTGAGCACATAGCCATATGTCGACCGATTACAGAGAGATAGGTTGTATGACACCGACCATATGTATACTACTATGGGGGAGCACTGAGACAGGGTCCATTTGGATACATATTGTACTGGCGACATGAGCTAGACAGACTTAGAGAGTTCACATGGAGGCCATATCTTGATTGCCCTGGATGGTCAAATGATCATGAGGAGCTACCATATTGTAGACAGGAGAGGTACCTGATTGGACGACCAGTGAATCGCCAGAGAGTGATTGAGATGTACCTGCTAGAGAGAGTCAGATGACAGTTTGGAGAGAGACAGGATGTACCTAGGAGGATGGCTCAGTTTGCCCGATCTCACAGAGAGACAAGTCAGTGGGGGAGTATGATTCAGCCACACATAGCATATGCTGATTTCTCTTAGCTACAACAGAGATAGTGGGATTGGAGGTCAGATGTGGTCGACGCCGGGACGACAGAGGAGTATGAGCGATGGTTTGCACAGCGACGGCCAGTGCCATTGATAGATTCGAATATTCCAGTACCGAGGAGACAGGAGGACTTCCCACTCACAAGAGAGGAGGAGGGAGATGATGAGGATGAGGAGGATGAGGGTGGTGATGAGGAGGAGGGGGATGATGAGGATGGAGATGGTGAGGGGGATGACGATGACGGAGATGATGAGGGGGATGACAATGATTCAGGCGATCAGGAGGCATTGCAGGACATACCCATAAAGCCAGAGACAACGAGGATAGAGGAGATGGAGATGTGCAGGGCTACCATAGCGAGTCAGAAGGATCACATTGCGACATTAGAGAGACAGAATGCCATCTTGAGGACAGAGTGAGATACAGCAATAGCTCAGGCACAACGAGAGGGTTAGAGAGTCGCTGAGTTCATTGGGTCGATTAGGGATGCCAGTGCACGAGAGATGGCACAGATGTTGCTAGAGACCGGAGAGGAGAGACTATATTGGAGGACACTATATGAGAGTGCAGTTCCACAAGAGTAGAGTGCACCTTCATATCGGGAATGATCGAGGACAGAGAGTAGGGCATGCTCTCGGAGATCATTGAGCAACATGGGAGTGAGTGGACCTATGAGACCACCATAGCTAGGACCAGGAGGGACATCATCTGCGAGACATAGTAGGGATGAGGAGGACAGAGGGAGCACCCAGTGATAGAGGCACGTACTCCTTTATGACAGACAGAGGGCATTATGTAGTTTGACATTTTGTAGGCAGCCTGCGGGCCATACTTAGGAGAGACAGTCCAATTTTGTACTCTGATATTATTATGATATGTGATATGATATGCATCGATATGATGGGATGCAATGTGTTATGATTTGTAGTTATTTTCTATGTATGGATGACTTATGCACTTGTTTATGAACATGTATGGATGTATTTTTTTTATGTATTGTTGATGCATTTAAAATATGAAATTCATGAAATGCTTAATGGAATGTATGAGATGATGTTTGATATAAATGCAAATGTACTAACCAATGAATGCAGGATGTAGCATATGTGTGGAGATCGGAGCACTAGACCAGACTGGCTATCCAAACTGACGGAAGAAACGTTGGTAAGAAGAAATGAGACAAAGGACAGTTAAAAGCGAAGAAAAACTTGCTTTCAGTAATGCATGTTGTAGGTGAGAACCTTTATTTTTATGTAGCAAAATGGATGCATAGCATCATGGCATTGAAGGCTAGAGCTGAAATGCAACCCTTTTTGCAAAAGACAGACACATCACAGACAAACAACAATCACAACCAAAAAGAAAAGGACCATGATCCATCCCGGTCACTCTAAATCACTCAGTGACATCATCGAGCAACATAGGAACATGATCAAAGCCAAAGATAAATCAATAAAGGATAAGACACACAAATTCAAGCAAATCAAACAAACATCTTGATCTTCATCATCAAAAGTTGAAAGTGCTGATAGGATGATCATGCTGTCTGGTTTCAGGATATGTGATACCTCGTTTAAGACAGGACACAGTCTGGTTTCGAGTATACCACGCCTTGTATAAGACCCATGATAGTAGAGACAAGGACAAATGATTCTGAGATTGATTGATATGACAATTCGGATCGGGTTGAATGTCTGGTTTGATTGAAAAAGTTCATCTGTTAATGCATGATTGTATTTAAAGCATAGTGTGATTGCATGTTGTTGGAGGGATGCTCAGTGATCTGTTTTTGTGCACAAAGAGATCATTTATTGCAACATGCTTGTTTTTTTTTTTACGAGTTTTATAATTTTTTTGTTTGTTTTTTTAGGACTTTATTTGACTTTTTAGGGATTTTTTCAGGACATTTTTCAATTTTTTTTTTTTGGATTATTTCAGGACATTTTTCAATTTTTTTTTGAATTATTTTAGGACATTTTTCATTTTTTATGATTTTGCCCCCAGTGTCTAGCAAGGCAAGGAATATGATAGGGGAATAAATAGGATTTCTAAAATGTTGGTGGATAGAGGGAAGACAAAGGCCTTTTATCACAGAGACAATACAGATGCAATTTTCAAGGGCTATTGCGTGATGGGACAAGAGACTGGATATGACAATGTAAAGCAAGAACATGGCATGAGGGACATGTCAAGAGGTTTTTGAAACCATGTTTAAATTTTGCATCCTTATGTCAGATCAAGATCAAGGAATGAAAAAGAGGGTATGGATAGTGATAAGATATGGATAGGATAAGCAAGACCAAGAATGGATAAGGGACATGGACTGAAGGTCGGGATAGGATAAGGGATAGTGGCAGAAAGTTGCAATAAGACAGGGAATATGGATGAAAGGTTGTAATAAGCAAATGGATAAAGACCAAAAGCTATGATGGACTAAAAGCTGCAAACAAGATGCATGATGCTCATGATGATCCTCAACCTTGTCAAGATCAAAGGTGGAAAAATGGGATATGTGAATGAGGGACAATAGGATACGAAGGGTATGACAGGGTATGATAGGATAATGAAGGGTAATAGGATATGAAGGAGGAAACCTGCCCCCAAGTGTGGTGTGCAAGAAGTTTATAAATTACGCATGATGCCTGTTTGCCAGGTTTTCATCACGGTACTTGCCCAAGGTGCCTGTTTGCCAGGTTTTCACCAGTGGACGAATTATTTTTGCTTTACTTTTTTCTTTTGTCTTTTTTTTTCACTTTTTTTTTTTTTTTTTGTATTTTTTTTTTTTCAGAAGAAGATGGACACATGATAGGGGATGGAAGAAGGTCTCAAGTGTCTTTTTGTTTAGATAGTAGCCTTGAAAAAAAATGGACCATGACCTTTAAAAGTATGCTCAAAGACGTTGGTAGGATAAGGACATGGAAAAAGAGATGACATTAAGGCAAGGATTTATGCAAAAGATTGGACCAGAGGGATCAAAGGATGGAAAATATGCATTGGATAATGGATAGGGTATTGGAAGAATTGGGCTTCAGTGGATGGAAATGTAGGCAAGATTGACATTGGCACACACCTTGAGGGGTGATGGATTGATGGAGGAAGAGTGGGTTTTGGATTTGGAGATTTTGATGAAGGAATAGCTAGGGATTTGTGGACATAAGGGCCCAAAATGGATGAAGAAGGTGATGGAGGAATAGACTTGGAAGGTTTGGATGGAGGAATAGAAACTTTGGATGCCAAGTTAGATGTTTCTTTAGGCTTTTGTGCTTCAAGGAGCCGCTTAGGAACCCACATTGTTTTGGATTTTTCATGCTTTTGCGGTTCCTTGGAGTGCATTGCTTGCACAAGGAATTTAGGAACCCATATATATTTTGACTTTTCTTTATTTTGCTCAATGGGCCTTTGTGGCCTTTTGAATATATATTTTTCTTTATAGATCATATTGTTCTTTGTTTTGACATGTCAATTATATTGGACATGTTGATCCTTGAATACATGTGGATTGCTAGACTTATGACTTTTATGCTTGGCATCCAAATTGCTTGGAAGAGGGAATGAATGTTGGTGTGGATGGGAATGATATGGAGGCATGTGGGATGGATGGAAGGTTCTCCAAGATGTGTGCCTTTGCTGATGTTGCATAGGAGATGCAGGGATATAGGGACCTAGAATGGATGGAAGTGATGATGGGGAAGGGATATGTTTGGATTTTGAAAGAGGGATACCAACGTCTTGAGAGTGAGTTGTGTAGACATGACCCTGAAGATCTTCTTTAACATGAAGGGATTTTTGCTTATGGAGATCTATTCCTTTGCCTTTATAAATATCTTGACTTGTAGGATACTCCTTTCTTTGGGAAGAAGACGCGAGTCCATTATGAGGTGGATATGATATGAGAGAAATAATGAGATCTTGAAGTGGATTGGATTGCACCAAAGCGGAAGAACCCATTGTGCATGTCGAGGGTTCATGAACATCTTGCACTGACACATTAGAATCATGAGGGGGATTAGGATCATGAGGGGGACTAGGATTGTGTTGTGGACATGGTTCAATGATAGGCTCTTCAAGAGATGGAATGGGAGAAATAATGGGATCATCAAAAGAAATGCGATCTTGGAGTGTATATGGAGCATTAAGACAAGGAGATGGAGGAACAAAAGGATCTTGTGGAGGATTTAAAGGAATAATTTGATCTTGACAAGGAGGAAGATCATTGGAATCCTCTTTAAAGGTTCTTTGCTCTTGACTTTCAATGGGATCATCATAAAGGATGGAAAGGATATCTTGATCTTTCTCAGGAAGTGGAATGTCAATGGGATTTGAAAGGATATTGTGTTCTTGAAATGGAAGGGGATCATTTGGGATTGGATGGACTGGGATATCTTGATCTTGCTCGGGGAATGGAGTGTCAATAGGACTTTGGCTAGGATGGACAAGAATAGGGGAATCATCGTGAGTGTCTGGGAACATGGGGTCCTGGTCAACAATGGGATGGGATGATAAGGTTTCGAGATCTTGATCTTGATCTAGTTTAGGACACGTTTCTTCATGCTCTAAATTATCCTCTTGACATGAGGTTGGACTTTGGATATGCATGGAGGATTTTGACAAGGAATCAATGCTTTGGCCTAAAGGAAATGCACTTTGAATATTTGTGATGGATTCTGGCAAGGAATCAATGCTTGAACATGAGGAAGAGGGACTTCGAATGGGGTCCTCTAAAATAGGTAATGGCAATAAAGTGCATGGTGGCATTGGGTCTTGTATTTCTGAAACATGACAAGGATGTGCATCATGAATTGGATTATCTTGGCAATCAATTATGGATAGCTCTTGGATAATTGCATCCTTGGGTGTATTGTTTGATGAGGACAATATGGAAGGTTCTTGTGAAACTTCTAAAGGTGTAGGGATAGATACCACTGGAGAGTCAATTTGTTTGTGGGGGAATGAGGCATTGCTAGACATAAGTGTATTATCTTGATCTTCCTCAAAGAACTCACTTGGTAGTTTCCTTAAGAGAATTGCAATAAAGCCACCTTTCTTTCGAGGTTTTGACATAGTTGTTTCAGGACATGCGGTACCCCGTCTAAGATAGGACACAGTCTGGTTTCGAGTATACCACACCTTGTATAAGACCCATTATAGTAGAGACAAGGAAAAATGATATTGATGGTAACGTTCGATTGATATGACAATTTTGATCAGGTTGAATGTTTGGTTTGAATGAAAAAAGTTCATCTATTTATGCATGATTTCATTAAAGCACAGCGTTGGATTGTGAGTCATTGGAGGGATGCTTAGTGATTTGTCTATGCGCAGAGAAGTTATTGATTTGTGCATTGCCTTATTTTAGGTTTTTGGCATCGCATTAACATTTCTCCTATGTCACGCACTTGGTCTTTATCATTTGCGAGCATCGAGTCCTTCTTCTGCATTCTTCATTTGTCTCACTTTTGAATTTGGTCTTGTCGACAACAATCATCAATCATGATTTTGGTCGATCTTTGTCCTTGTCAATCTTGTCATATTGCGATCGATTCGTCATCGATCCTTGTACTTTTCAATCATGTCAATTTGGTCAATTTGTCATTGATTTTTGTCAACCAATCTCAACCAAATCATTTATCAACACTGGTCATTTATCAATTCAAAATCATGATCGAATCGACATTAATTATCTTTCATCAAGACCTAATTGTCATCCTTGCATTGTTAAATCATCTTTTAGGGTTTCATGATTTAATCATTTAACCTTTTGTGTCATTTTTCCTCTAGGTTAAATAATTTATTTATTTATCCGAAGTCTTCTTGTCACAATTAAATGTTTATTTAATTGGCTAATTAATTTCCTCCTATTTTTGTAAATTAATTAATGAATGAGAAATTATTAATTAATTTACCTATTTTTCATCAATTTCCTAATTTCCAAGTCATTATTTCCAACTTAATTTTCTAATTTCTCCTAAATGTCTATTTCTATTTCAAAATCTTGTCATAAATCCTTGCATAGCAATTTGTCATAAATTGTCATAAATTGTCATAAATCCTTGCATACCAATTTGTCATAGACATGTCATAATTTTGCTATTCTTGATTTGAATTTCCATTCGAATCATTTTCATGCTAATCTTGTCTTTTCTCCAATTTGTCTATAAATTGGATGAATTTCTTCAATCAAAATGCCCAATTGATCGTATTTTGAACCCCTAATCAGATTATCGAATTTCTAATCAATCACATTTCGAGTACTCTTGATCAATAATCTTGTCTACTTGCTTTCAATTAATGTACGTTAGGAAATTAGGAAATCATCACAAGCAAGTCAAAACATTAGTCATTAGCTCAATCACAAAAGCAAATTGCAATGATCTATCCTAAACACATTCAATAAAGACATGAAGATAAAACATTCAAAAAGATTATGAAAACCAGATGTAAATCCAAATGTTTCCTTCATGCGGCTCCATTGTCCTTCTTTCCTCTTCAAATAGTTTGGTTGTGGATCTCACCTACAAGTGCACACACATAATTGAAAGCAAGTAGACAAGATTATTGATCAAGAGTACTCGAAATGTGATTGATTAGAAATTCGATAATCTGATTAGGGGTTCAAACTACGATCAATTGGGGGTTTTGATTGAAGAAATTCATCCAATTTATAGACAAATTGGAGAAATGGATCAAATTAGCATGATTCCATTCAAATGGAAATTGCAAATCAATCATGTCAATTATGACAAATTATGACAAATTATGCACCTTCTATGCAAAACTTGATTGATTGATAATTCATGACAATTTATGACAAATTTCTATGTCAAGAATTGATTGACTGTCAATTATGACAAATTATGACAAATTTCTATGTCATTCCCATGAAATTAGGAGAAAAGTAGGAGAGAATTGAAATTAGAAATTTAGAAAATAGGTGGAAAATTAGAAAATTAGGTACAAAAAGAGAAATAATTAGCCAATTAAATGAATATTTAATTATAATGAGAAGACTTAGGATAAATAAACAATTTATTAATCCTAGAGGAAGAAATGACACACAAGGTTAAATGATTAAATCATGAAACCCTAGAAGATGAATTAGCAATGAGAGAATGACAATTAGGTCGTGATTGAAGATAATTAATGTCGATCATGATTTTGAATTGATAAATGACCAATGTGATAAATGATTTGATTGATAAATGCGCCAATTGACGAGGAACAATGACAAATTGATCCAAATTGACATAATTGAGATAGACAACAATTGATAGCGAAATGATCGCAAAATGACAAGATTGACAAGAGGACAAGAATCGATAACAAAATAGATTGCAAGATGACAAGATTGAAAATGACCACGATCGATGACAAATCGATCACAAAATGACAAGATCGAACATGACAACGATTGATGACAAATCGATTGCCAGATGATAAGATTGATAAGAGGACAAAACCCTAATTAGGATTGACGATGTCCAAAATGATGAGATTGATGATAAGATTGATAAGAGGACAAAACCCTAAGTAGGATTGACGATGTCCAAAATGATGACAAATGAATATGCACATTGATGTGACAGGATAAAATCGATCAAAATCATGACTGGATAGTGTTGTTGACAAGACCAAATTCGAATGCGAGATGAATGAAGAATGTAGAAGAATGATTCGATGCTCACAAATGATAAAGATCAAGTGCGTAACATAGGAGAAATGTTAATGCGATGCAAAAACCTAAAATGAGGCAATGCGCAAATGTTAAACTATGACTCCGCAAGTGTTGACCATTTTTAGGTGTCTACAAAGAGCATAAATTATCTTTCACTGGCAAGAGCTCTTGTCCTAGTTGGACCACACTGATTTGTATGTACTATTTCAAGTGGTTTTGAGGTGTTGTGTTCTTTTGTCTTGAATCTCACCTTAGTGTGCTTACCTTTCACATATTCATCACAAAATGTGCTCACCAGTTTGATAATTGGTGGTATATTTCTTACATACCCCTTTTTACTTACTGCAACTAGATTATCAAAATTTATGTGGCCTAATCTTTTGTGCCACAACCAGCTTTCATCCACTTATCCCAACATGCATTTGGATTCAAAAAATTCTTTCCGATTGTATACATTACCATTTGTCCTCTTGCCTTTGGTTACAGTCTGTCTGGTACTCTCCTTCTTTATCTGGAAGCCGGTAGAATCAAAGGTGAATTTATAACCTTTTTCACACATATGACTCATACTCAACAAGTTGTGCTTCAGGTCTTCCACATAATACACGTCATGTGCTTTCAGTTTTCCATCAATATTTAGAGTACATTTTCCCTTTATCTTGATCGATGAGTTGTCTCCAAACCTTACTGAGCCACCATTCCATTCTTCAAGTTTGATAAATTTCTTTTTAGCATCGGTCATGTGGTTGGAACAACCACTGTCTACAACCCATAGTTTTCTTCTTTTAGTATGTAGGGTAGTCTTCACTATCAGACTTTATTCTTCCTTGTCCTTTTCTTTCTCAACCCATACCGATTTAGTTTCCTTCTTCTTATTAGCTGTAATTTTGTGCTCCGGTTTGTTTGTCAGTTTCTGATTAGGATCTGTCCTCTTTTGCTTGATTTTCCTATTCTTACAAAACTTTTCTATATGTCCAAACTCTTTCCAGTTATAGCATTTCACATTTACATTGAAAGATGAATCTTTGAAACTATTGTTGGACACTGGTTTACTTTTCCTACATTCAAAACTCCTATGACCAAATCCATTACATTGATAGCAGACAACATTCATATCCCAGAGTGCATTAAATGGATTCCTATTTTCATAACTCATAGTGGACTTATTGGTTAATCTACAATTAGCTAACTTATTTCCAAATTCATTATACCAGTAATAATAACCATTAAAGTTTAAAACATAACAGTTAGGTTGCCTCGATCCTACAAACGTTAGCCTCACTGGGGTCTTCCTTTCATGCTGCTGACTCTAGTAAATCCTTCATGATCAACTCTTGCATTTCTCCTAAGATTTGCATTTTGGTACATTGAGTGTGGCCTCCAGTTCAAGGATTGTGTATACCGTTTTGTGTGGAAATTTCTAACATCTTCTGCATAAGTCTTCTTACCGGTATCCTTGCTTACCGTGAATGTCTTCTTCTTTTCACCTTCATTTAAAGAAGTGAACTATATCTCCTTATCAGATGTGTCTTTGCTATTTGAACTTTGTCCTTCTTCAAATCCTAAACCATCGATATCTTTAGATTGCTTTTGTTTGCTCAACATCTTTCCCAAGGCATATGTGCTACCCTCATATTTGCTTCTCACTTTCAGTTCATCCTTACTCTTTTCAAGCTCCTTTCTAAACTTCACTATTTCAGCTTCCAGATCTTGATGCTCCTTTTCCATCTTCATCAGATTAGAGGATGTAACTTCACATATCCTCTTGGCTTCTTCCGAGTGGAGTTTCAAGTTAGAGATAACTTGAGTGGACTCATCTAGGGATTGGTTTAGGAGACCTTGTTCTTCAGTTGCAACAAGCTTGCCCTTCTTGAGTTCTCTTCTTGTCTTACTTAACTCCTCAAGAGCACTTATGATCTCACCTTCTAGATCCACTTCGACTTCAATGTTATCTTCTTCCTCGTCTTCACCAATCGGTTCATCAAGTACCATAAAGAGATTAACTTCTCTTTCATTCTCATGATAGTCATCTTCTGATGCACTTTCTTCATCTATGGCATCATCCTCAATAGTATATAGGATATTCTACTTTCGGTAGCCTTTTATTCCTTGCCGATAGATATTCCTTTCTTTGTCTTTACCGACTGATCTGCCAAAACCTCTTTTCTCATCTCCATCGGTTTCAAGTAAGGATATTTTGCAGCAAAGTGTCCAACTTTACCACAGTTGAAGCATTTGAGTGGTAACTTCTCTTTATACTTGTCAGATCCTCTCTTGAGTTTTTTGACAAAGTTTTCTACCTCTACATCCGAGTCTTCATTGGATCCTCTATTAGCAACCTCTTCCTTGCACTTTTTGGTGGAGTTGAATGCTGCCTATTTCTATGAGGATGCTTCACCAGTTGTTCTCATTTCATAGGATGTTACAGAGCCAAATGGCTCATCCATTGTGAAGGTCTTCAGATCCTTGGCTTCCTCTATGAGAGAAACCTGTTGAACACTAGATGTCACTGAGAGGGGGGGGGGTGAATCAGTGATTTCCAAACTTAACCCTTTTCTATCCTCTGTGTGTGTACCAGTTAATAGATCTAACATAAAGTAGACATATTGGTTAGGTGGGAGGATAACACAAATGCAACCACACATAAAAGGGACATCACATAACCCTAGACGTATGAGGAAAAACCAAGATGCGAAAAACCTCGGTGAGAAATGCTGCTAGAGACTATTGCTCCAATCTAGCCTCACAATAAAAAATTTGGTTACAATATTTAGGGCACCAACCCAAGGAGCACCAAACCCTACATTGAGATCCAATTCAATGATCTACAATAAACATATATCAGATACAAAAGTAATATCTTTGTTACAAAAGAACTTTGTAACTCTTATGCAAATCTCTCCACCAGTTCTCCTCTCTTCAATCCTCTGTCGGTCCTCTTCTCACCTTCTCACTGCAACAACCTTATCTCCTGCTACTGTATACACCTAAAAATGGTCTGAAGATAGTTAATTAAATATGTAGTTATTTGATTAATCCCCTTCCCAATTAATTGAATTCACAAGCAATTTGATTAATTTCTTTATTCATCTTCTAGTAAATAAATCTACATGATGTATTTACATAGTTCATTTCATATCCCCCTTTGATTAGTTAATTCCCCCCCATATAAATCAATTCTTCTAATCCCTAATTAAAATTAACAAACTCAAGTTGGTTGAGATTAATTATCATTTTCCAAATTATTTGAATTTTTAAATTCAAATGAGCACATGGCTCCTAACTTTTAATCACCTAACCTAACCTATTCCATCTAACCCCGGGTTTAACTAACCCCATCCTATCTTGCACATCCTAACCTCCTTATCCTAACCTCCCTTGGTGTGAATATTCTCCCCTTGAGACACATGGCACTTTTTCCACATGTCTCCTCCCTTGGACACTTGCTCTCTCATGAGAAAGGCTCCTTGACACTTGTCACCAAAGAGATGACAAATATCCCTTCCTCCAACCTCTTCTCCAACTTCCTCAATCTTGGCCCTTGATATCTTCAGATTAGATCTGGACCATTGATTCCTGCCACCTCAGCTTTGGCCTCAGAATTCCTATAAATATCCCCCATTTTGGAGCAATAAGGATCCCTTGCATTCATAGTTTTAGCATCATTACTATAGGTAAATTTCATTTCAATTATCTAATAATTAGACCTTTGGATTAATCATAGCATGTTAATCTAGTTCTTAGATCATGCATTTCATATCATTTGCATAATCAATCATGATCAAGTAGCTACTCAACTCTTGAGTTGCCACTTTGGAGGTCATTGCTCCACTGAGAGCCAATCAATCCAACACCTTCAAGGTCCTCAAGAAAAGAGGAAAATGGGACATTTCAAGGAAGGTTTATGGTTTGCATCTTAAATTTAGTTTTCAATTAATCTTTCCATTATGTTTTATTGTCTCATTATATGTGTATGCCTTTCTTAAGTACCACATTTTTAGCATCACATTAATTGGCACCTGCTGTGGGGCTTAGTCCCTTTGATCTTTAACAAGTTTGCTTGCAAGAAATTTCATTGACAGGTTGATTAGCTCTTTTGGTGGGCAGATTAGCTCCCTCGGGCTCTCGAATCGCGTTCTTGGTCTCTATTGTAGCATCCTGACATCTCAAATGGCGTTTATGGGAGACTTCTCAACTCTATTTTTATGTTTTTCTCTTTTTTAGCCTTTTCAGTCTGTACCTTAGCATTTTTGGTATGTTCTGTAGTGTTTCTGATATATTAGACAATGTTTTTAGTCAGTTTAACAACATTTTGGGTGTGTAGAAAAGCGTTTCTGGTGTGTAGAGTAGTGTTTTGGGTCTATTTGGTAGCGTTCTTGGCACATATGATGGTGTTCTTGGTTACTTTGATGGCATGTTTAGTTGTTTATTGATTTTTTAAATGTTGTATGTTGCATTCCTTATTTATGCTTCTGGATTGTCATTTTTCTGAACCTAATTTGTAGATTGTTGGTTTTGCAGGTACTCATTTCATTGTGAGAGAGGAGAGGCATAAACCATTTTACCATCAAAGAATGCAATATAAACTACTAACTTTGTTTGCAGCCATGAGATTTTGCACTTATTTTTGACAAATTAGGCACATAGACTAATTACAATGGAAATGAACAAACATGTCTTATGTATTTTGATGATAGGTGAGTATACTCTCACCTTTCTTAGGTGATCAGAAAGCTAGACTCATCTTTTCCTTTCAATAGTGCATATCTTTACTGGGCCTGCCCTCCCGAGGAGCCTATAAAACCAAAGCCATTAAGGTCGATGAGAGGGGAACGACCCAAGTGGGAACGACTAATGCCAAGTACTCCAACCCACTATAAAATAAACATGATTTAATGAAAATAAAGTCAATGACAGTGCTCAAGAATAGCTCTCCTCTGTACCTTCGGGTATATCAAACCTTGGTTTTCAAGGCTAAGAGACCTCTTAATTGAGTTTATACCTTGACGCGCCGAACGAATCCCTTACTAGTTCTAATTAAAATTAGAAGCTACCCGGTTTACCTTCGAACATTATTAAATTCTTAGTGAATGGAGGGGGAAGAATCTCTCCTTAAGATACTCACTATATGTCCCTCTTGAGCATATGTGCGAACTCCCCTTTTGAGACCTTGTTTCTAGGCTCATAATGGGACTCCCCTAGCTCTTGCAAAGGCAAAAACATGAGCGCCCTTTAGGGGGTGACAAGGTTGTGTGAGCTGACAGGGTACCAAGTGTGGGCTAAGAAATAATAATGAAGCCAATCTCCTTAGGATAGACTGAATGATGTGTTTTCAATTGTTCAAAACCTGTGAAAACTTGGGCTTTCTTTAAAGCTTCTTGAACATACACCTTATGTGTCCTTTGGGACAAAAATACAATTTGATTTCTGTGTTTGTAAGTCAAGTCAAGATATCATCCATTGAAATACAACAAAAATTGCAAACTCAAACTTCAAATTGTCAAATTTACAAGTTTCACAACAGAGTAGCTCTTCCAGTCCAAATAGTTGCATTCACAGTCCAAACAATAGCTCTGTTGGTCCAAACAGTAGCACTTATAATCCAAACAGTAGCTCTTTCAGTCCAAACACTCGCACTTTTAGTCCAAACGTCAGCTCTCTTGGTATGAATATCAACTTTCTCATATTTCAAAATTAACTCTCCAAGGTTGAGCACATTAGAGTTTCTGGTCTAAACAACAGAGTTCCTAGTCTAAACAGAGTTCCTGGTCTAAACAACAGAGTTCTCAGTCTAAACAGTAGCTCTCTTGGTCTAAATGTCAGCTCCCTTGGTCTAATCAACAACTCTTTTGAGTTGAATGCCAATTTGCTCATGCTGCAACATTATATCTTGCAGTTTGTACTTGCTAGGTCTAAATATCAGTTGTTTTAGTCTGAAAATCATAAAGTTGGGTCAAAATTGTGATCTCCAAAGTTCAAACACTCAATTTGTTGAGTCTACACATCATTATTTTTAACTTTAGAGTCACTGCATTGCAAAATAGCATTTTTGGTCATTATAGTAGCGTTCCTATTTTGTTTCTCAGTGTTTTTGGTAGTATAGCAACATTCTTGGTCTATTTGTTAGCGTTTCTAGTCAGTATAGCAGCGTTCCTGGTCATTTTGTCAGTGTTTCTGGTAAACTGCACCAAAATCAAAAAACAAAAATAACCCATTTCTCAGACAGTCAAACATAGAAACTAGGTCATCTTCTTAGGCCATTCAATTAGGTTATCTTCTGTCAAAAATAGATTCAAGACTAGACATGCTAAAGGTTCTCAAGTATTCACCTCAAACAAGTTTAAAGATCTAACACCTTAAAGTGCAACATCACATTTTCTTTGATAAACTGATCGTTCAAACATAGTTTCTCATAAGGATCTATCATCCTTTATCACGAAACTACAATGCTTGATCAAAATAACCTCATTCTTTATCATAGGATATATCATTCCTATTGAACTTAGTCATATCAAAATCACAAAATTTGCACTCCAAAACTAAGATCGAAAAACTTGCAAACAAACAAATACTTGAAAAGATCATTTCCTCAACAATTGATCACTTATTGTGACACATTATAGAAGATTAAACCTCGCAAAACATTCAGAACACGTGTATGCCCATTTTAACCAAGGCTCAGAGATGAAAGATTGCAGAAACATAAATAGAAACATTTGAAATAACTAAATATTCTAGGAACATGGAACACGAAAATGAAATACAAGAAGAAGAGGAAATAACATAACAACATCTCAAAGAAATCAAACAAGACCCTAAATTTGATAAATTTATGGAGAAAATATTGGAGGGAGACAAAGAAAAATACTTCCTAATGTTAGCTAAATCTGGTGCTACACTCCCCCAAGATTTTGATGTGATCAAATTAGGAAAAAATAGAAGTGACCCTTTCCATGATAACAAATGACATGAGGATATTTTCGATCACAAAAAGGATGACACATCAATTCTTGATAACATAAGAACTAATGAGAAAACTTCCATTCCCAAAAAGGATGACATAGAAATCCTCAATCATGTCAAATCTAATGAGGACACAAGAAGGAGTTGAGATGATACAAGAAGAGATCAAGATCATACTAGATCGCACACTCATGTTATACAAGAACAAATCATGTGGATAACCCTATCACAACTCTTACACAACAAATACAAATGCTGCAAACACAAATTCAAGATATGCAGAGAGGAACTGTTAGAAGATATTCACTTCAAGAAATTTGTCCTTACCCATTCGACAAAAATCTAAACATGATACCATTTCCTACAGGTTGTGAAACTCCTAGATATGAAAAGTATGATGGACGCACTAATCCCCAAGATCATATATGAGAATTTTGCACAATGAGTATGGAGTTTGCACATGAGGATACCTACTTGATGAGATTATTTCCAAAAAGATTAAGTGGACTAGCTATGGAATGGTTCTCCAAACTTCCACCTGGAATTAGAGAATTCACAAAATTGGTGGATAAGTTTGTTTCACAATACTCTTACAACATTCAACATGAAGTCACAATGCTCAACTTATGTAATACTAAACAAAAGAGTGGAGAACCTTTCATGATCTTTTTATAGAGATGGAGACAGTTAGCTTCACAATATCCTCATACAGTACCAGAATACGAAAAAAATGGATATATTCATCGACAACCTAAATGATCAAATGGTTTATAATCTGAAAATGCAATGCCATCAAAGTTTTGAAAAAATGATTTATAACAAAATTAGAATGGAAGAAGCTATGGTAAAGAAAGGTGAGTTGAAGCTATACAAAGAAGGAATTCATCCTCCTAATAACAATGATAAGCCAAAATTTTGGAATAAAAATCAAAATGTTGTCAATGATTGGATAGTGGATAACAACAATGTAAAACCAAAGAAACCAATTTTTAATTTATCCAATCACTCAACAATGACTCAACCAAACAACAATCATCAAAAATCAACTATCAACAATTTCTTTCAACAAAAATTTACAAACATTGGTGAACCACTTGGGTTAGCAATAAAAACACTTCTCGCAAACAAGTTAATTACTTTGCCAGAAGAGAGAAACTTTGAACCCAAGGTAAAACCTTCTTGATGGAATGATAACCATTATTGTGATTTCCATCAAAATAAAGGACACCAAACATATGCTTGTCAATGATTAAAACATGTCATCCAAGATTTGATTGATAATGGAGCGATAACTGTGGATGGACATACAACAAATGAATCTCACACAACTTTCAAATCTCTGCTTCCTAACTATGAGAAGGGTGAATCACCAACAGAGCATAACGGTAAAGGTAAAGCAAAGGTAAACTATGCTCATGCATATGACAATGTGGTACGTGGTTAAAGAGAAACAACATCAAGAACCCACTCATGCTATCACACGAAGCAAAGCCAAACTTATTTTGCCGTGTTCTACAACTAACACGTCATCCACTACAAAACAATATAGTCTAGTGGATCAACTATAGAGGACCCCCGTGCAAATATCCATCTTAGAACTTTTAAAGCTTTCACCTACACACAAAGAAATTCTAGAAAGAGCATTAGTCGATACAACAATGTCCAAGGATCTTGATATAGATCAATTCAAAACCATGGTAGGACACCTCACAACCCCTCATTGCTTATCATTTACTAAAGAAGATGACATGTCCTTGCAACATCCCCATAACACTCCCTTGCATATTGAAGTCCTCATTCACAAGACATGCGTTAAACATGTCCTAATAGATGGTGGAGCTAGCTTAAACATTTTTTCAATGAGTCTTGTACATGCTCTAGGTTATTCAGAAGATGCAGTTGATCCTCGAAAAAAGATCACCATCAAAGCATATGATGAAGAAGAGCGTTCCTCTAAAGGAATTGTGATATTACCATCAGAGTGGGACCTTTGCAGAAAGAAACAACATGCCAAGTTCTAAACTTGGACTTATCATACAACATACTCTTGGGAAGATCCTGGATACATGACATACAAGCTGTTCCATCAACATATCACCAGTGCCTAAAATTTACCTACAATGGGCAGGAAATCTCGATCTCGGTAGAGTCAAATCCATTTTAGTATTGTAGTAATCTCAAACCAGCTCAAGAAGTCATTGTTCCTCATAATACGGAGGCGTCATCTTCAAATACACAAACCAAAGAAAAATTATTTGCCTCAATTTTGTCAAGTATGGAAAAACAAATGCAACTAAGAGATCGAGGGAACGAAGAATATTCACTATCCCAATTACCACTTTCTCCTAAATCCTATGGAAAACCATCAAACTCTAAACAACAACCAATTGTGAAACATCTTCCAATATTTGATGGAGCATTTTTTAGTGTTGGGACCTTATCAGAGAAAACAAAAGACAAAGATGTGATATAGTGGCTATACAAGGATGAAGAAGTCCAACAAAAGATCAACAATGTCAGAATACCCACTAAAAAGTATGGAAAAGGATTTAACATTCTTCAAAAAATGGGATACACTGGAATAGGTCCTATAGGAAAAAGAAAAGAAGGTATCTCGGAATCTATCCAATCTTATACTTAGCAGGCTACAGACAAAGCATGCTTAGGATATGGACAAGTTACTCTACTAGAAGACACATCGTTTAACCAACAACAAGAAGAATATGAAAACAAACAAGAACAACTTGCAATTGAAAGGGAAGAAGCATCTACCAAGCAACAAGCACAAGCAAACATGAAATGGAAAAAGAAGCAAACCTCAAATCAAAATGCAAAACAAACTAATGGTACCTCTCAAGCAACCTTAAATCTCAATCAAAACAAGCACAAACCTAGTACTAATAAAGGAGAGCTCATAGCAAGGTTGACAGAACTCAATCTCAGTCCAAAAGAAGTTGAATATGACACAAGAAAAGATATAGCAAGAAAAATAGAAGAAACAAATCAAATGCTATATGAACAAATTTTTAGATTGCAAGCTGCAAGTGAGACAGATTCTAATGAATGGGAATGGTATTCCTATCATTCTGAAGAATCAGCTGAAAAAAATTTCTTTGAAGAAGATGTAGGAGTCGATGTAGTTCACACGTATGCAGAGAAAATGTTAGGAACTAGCCCACTTGAATTAGAATCACATTTGACTGACTTGGACTTAATCGAGGATGATCAAGAGCTCCTTGTGTGAGTTCATTTTGATGAGAGTATCATTCTAGACATTGATATACATATCAAAAACTTTGACATATCTATCATGACCCTTGATACCCTCGAAACATCTCAACCTAAGGACCCTTTACCTCTAATCCACCCCAAACTTATTGATTGGGAAAATGAAAGACATACTGCCATTGCTACCTTTCTAAATGACCATGCCATATCCGTATATCTTAATGCAATCGAACCCACAACAACTTTCACCAGGAATTTCAACAACGCATCTTCCAATCAAGTGGGTGCCAAAGGTCCCAATTGCAAAAAGGAAAATAAAGAAAACAATATCAGATCTAATGCTGAAAACCATTTCTTGGCAACATTAGATCAAGAAAAAGTAAAAAGAAAGGACACATCTAACGGTGAAAACCTCCTCGAGGCACCGAAAGATGGGAGATTTGACACTTTACCTGAGTAATATCAAGAAAGGTCATCAATTTTGATCGAACCAATAGAGGTAGTTAACATTAGGACAATAGAGCAACCAAAGATCCTAAATCCAACAACTTCTCTATCAGAACAAGAAATAAAACAATATATGGAATTCTTCAAATGACGGTAAATCAATTTCACCTAGTCATATGCAGACATGTCAGGATTGGATCCAAAGCTTATTATGCATCACTTAAATGTCAGTCCAGGAGCTAAACTAGTTAAACATAAATTAAGGAAGATGCATCCACATATTGCTCTCCTGGTCAAAGTAGAACTAAAGAAATTACTGGATGTAGGATTCATCAGACTTGTAGCATATCCTCAATGGGTATCAAACATCATTCCTATTTCCAAACTAGACAATAGTATCAGAGTATGCATAGACTTTAGAGATCTTAATAATGCATGTCCAAAGGATGACTTTCCTTTGCCTAACATTGACATCATTGTAGATTTAACGGCTGGACACTCCATGTTTTCTCTAATGGATGGTTTCTCCGGATACAATTAGATTAAAATAACACTTGAAGATCAAGAAAAGACAACTTTTACATGTCAGTGGGGTACTTTCTGTTGGAATGCCTTTTGGACTAAAGAACGCAGGTGCCACATATCAAAGAGCTATGACAACAATATTCCATGACATGGTGCATACATTCATGGAAGACTATGTGGATAACATCTTGGCCAAATAATACAATAGAGAAGAACATATAGGGATACTGGAAAAGATCTTTGACTGGTTAGAACAGTACAAGCTACAACTAAATCTTAAGAAATGTGCCTTTCATGTCACTTCAGGCAAGCTATTGGGATACATTATTTCAACTAGAGGTATGGAAGTCGATCCAGCTAAGGTCAAAGCAATCATGGAAATGGCATCTCCCAAGAATATCAGTCAACTCAGATCACCCCAAGGAAGACTCCAGTCAATCAGAAGATTTGTTGCTCAACTAGAAGATAAATGTCATTATTTACTCATCTATTGCACAAAAATGTTCATTTCAAATGGGACCATCAATGTGAGGACGCATTCAACAAGATCAAGGCATATCTCATGCAACCACCTGTCATAATGTCGCCAATTCTAGGAAAGTCATTGTTACTCTATGTATCAACCATCGAAGTATCATCAGGAGTTTTTCTCGCACAACAAGATAATGAAGGAAAAGAACGGGCCATCTACTACATCAACAAAACACTAGTGGGATACAAGCTCAACTATTCTCCATCAAAAAAAGCATGCTTTTTTGCTTCTAAAAAATTAAGACACTACCTACTATCTCACTCCATCAAGTTGATAGCTAAAATCGATCCATTGAAGTATTTGCTCAGCAAGGAAACATTAATAGGAAGATTAGGAAAATGGATCATGATCCTGAGAGAGTTTGATATTGAGTATGTAGATAGAAAAGATATCAAGGGGCAAGTGATTACAGACCAACTAGCTGAGGCACCGCTTCAAGATGACCATCCTTTACACATTGAGTTTCCCGATGCTGATATCCTAACGGTCACCACAAAAACATGGCAATTATACTTTGATGGTTCATATACACAATATGGATCAGGAGCAGGTATTCTATTCATCACACCACAAGGTCATACAATTTTGAAAGCATACAAATTAAGCTTTCCATGCACCAACAACATAACAGAATATGAAGCTTTGGTTACAGGTATCAAAATGGCTATAGAATGGAATATTACACAACTTCAAGTCTTCGAAGATTCTCAGCTCGTCATCAATCAAATTAATAACGATTACTAAACAAAGGATGACAAACTCATGCCTAACAAAAAGATGGTAGATGATTTCAAGAAGTATTTTGTAGAAATAACTTTTGAGAAAATTCCAAGGAATGACAACAAAGCAATAGATGGCATGGCAACACTTGCTTCTCTACTCCAGACACAGGAAAATCAAGAGCGTTATGAATTCCTGGTGGAAGAGTTGTTTTACCCTGCTCATAATTGTCCTGATTCCCAAACTATCTATCACCTTGTTGGGGATGATTCCTCCCGCTATGGCCAAACTTATACATACTTGAAAGATAACACCCTCCCTCCTGACTTGTCAAAAAATCAAAAGAGAAACTTTATTTGCCAATCCTCCCATTATACTCTTGTCGTAGATACCCTGTTTAAACGAGGTCTAGACGGTACTCTTTTAAGATGTCTCAAACAAGAAGAATATGAGAAGGCCTTAAATGAAGTCAATAATGGAATTTGTGGCACTCATTCAAGTGGTCTTACCCTTTCAAAAAAACTCATATGCTTGGGCTATTATTGGCCAACTATGGAACAAGATTCTTTTTAGATAGCTAAAACATGCAAACAATGTCAGATCCATGGGAATTTGATTCATGCACCAGCACAAGAACTTCATGCTTTGACAACATCTTGGCCTTTCTACCAATGGGGTCTTGATCTAGTAGGAAAGATAAATCCTTCTTCATCCAATGGTCAAAAATTCATCCTTGTAGCTACATAATATTTCATAAAATGGATTTAGGCAGTACCTCTCATCAATGTCACAGGAAAACAAATTGCTACATTTATCTTAAACTACATCATTTGTCGCTATGGAATACCCATGACCATTATCACTGATAATGGGAAACCGTTCAAGAATCAAGATGTCTAAGAACTATGTGAGAAATTCAAGATCCAACACAAATTTTCCACACCCTACTATCCACAAGGAAATGGGCAAGCATAAGCATCAAACAAAACTATTTTGAAAATCCTCAAAAGGACAGTGAATGATGCTGGCAGAGATTGGCATATTCAATTAATGATGCTGGCAGAGATTGGCATATTCAATTGAACTCTTCTCTATGGGCCTACCGTACTAGTATATGCACACCCACAGGTGCCACACCTTTCTCTCTTGTTTATGGATCAGAAGAAATACTGCCAATAGAAGTAGATATACCTTCTCTATGAGTATCATTAAAAGGTCTTATCCTAGATGAAGAACAACGAGTATCTAGATTGCAAGAGTTAGAATTGATCCATGAACAAAGACAAAATGCCTTTGATCATTTAAAGGTATATCAACAAAGAATGTGCCAAAGTTATAATCACAAGGTCAAACCATGAACCTTTCAAATTGGGGAACTAGTACTAAAGGAAAATCCACGAAACCAGTTAGATCGAGAAAAGAAAGGAAAGTTTGAACCAAACTGGTTAGGTCTGTTTGTGGTCACAACAGTATTTGGATCAGGAGCATATCAACTATCAACATAGGACGAGGATCAGCTCAAGGAACCCATCAATAGCATGCATTTGAAGAAGTTTTATGTCTGAAAAAATAGAAAAATCCAAAAACAGTGGAAAAGTAGAAAAATCCAAAAACAGTGAAAAAATAGAAAATACAAAAACAGTGAAAAACAATGAAAAAATAATAATAAAAAATTAAATATGAGAAAAAGTGTAATAAAAACAAATGGTGAAAACCTGGCAAACAGGCGCTATCTGTTAGCTAGCTCTTCCATCTATTGGTTCATGCATCCTTCCGCTTGCATTCATTTCCATTAGAGCTTTTGTACATACGCATACATCCCAGGTGATTTCTTGTCATGGTTTGGATCATTGTATATATATCATAATAAAGTTTGTTTCTAGACTGGGGGCAAAATCCTGAACCTAGCTGGGGGCAAAAATTTTCATCATTTTGAGCTTAATTAAACAGGTAGAACAACAATTAGGCAACACTTGTCAAGAAAAAAAATTGAGGCACATCCAACGTTGAACATACGATCACATTGTCAACCATCAACTATCACATATCAGTCTAAGCATGACAAACACATATCAATGGATGATATATTTTGACTAATGATTTTAACATTTTGACAATAATGGTTCAACAATTTTATTTTGTTTTTCTCTATCATGATTTCTGAGTGACTCCAGGATGTCTTTGACTAGAGGAACAAGGAAGGAACATGATATATATTTTTTGTCTTCTGTCTAAAATTAATCGTTAATATGTGCAAAGTTGTCTCAAGACATGATCATCAGAGTATCATAGAAGACATTTGGACTTGCATATAGAAATGGTTAATACTGCCTGTTTTACGCAAGCAACAATCAGGTCATCTTGGTTCAATTATACCTCGATGCCTGTGCTAACTTGCAATATCAAAACCCAGGAAAGTAGTGCTCAAGTCATCATGGTTCAATTATACCATTGATGTTTGCACTCACTTCCCACATTTTAAAGACTCAATGATGAAACAAAGCAATGACCACATGATCGGTCCGATCGCCGCATTTCATTTCATTTTGCATTTGCATTTTTAAAAGTAGATTTGCATTTCATTTTGCATGGGATCACAACACTCATATTTTCCAAGGCCAAAGACTTCAACATGGTGTTATATCTCTTATTATGTGATTGAGTACATTGGACAATAACAAAAATAATCAATTCATTCATCTTGCATGATAAGTTAGTTCATCTCATATAACCATTGCATACTAAGACATAATTCATATAAAGAATCCAATAATTCATTCATTTAGTTATATTATTGCATTGCATCCATCTCATATTAACATGCATGAGAAAATCATAAAAAATATCATAAAAATAGAAAGCATTGCATTTCACATACACCACATAGTGCTTATAAGCATCACCATACATATTCTCATTTGCATAACATCATGTAAATACTACATCATCATATATTGGTGCAGGAGCACCCTTCCAATCTCTTCCTCCTTCTTTATTTTGTTGGTGTTATGCTTCTTTTGAAGCCATTGTACATGTAATAGGGGCCATGAGCTCATTTGTTCTTCACTAGGTCCTAGTTTTAGGTCCTTAGTGTTTTTGTTGTGATTTATTGTGCAGGAGAGGTTGAGTGTGCCTTAGATGTGTGTTAGGCCTTATTGGCATGTTGATGTCCTTAGGATAGCCCAAAATAGGCCTAGGAGTCATAAAAAGCAACAATGGCAAAGTTGCTCAAAAGATGCAAAAGTTGCATGACAACTTTTAAAAGTTGTCAAGCAACTTTTCCACCCAATAGGTAAAGGACCCTTGTTGAGCATGGAGAGCCCTAATTTTGGCACATTGATTGAGGAAAAGGAGGTATAAGTAATTTTAAACCCTAATTGGATGGTTTGGATGTCAGATATTGTACGGCCCAAGCCAATTGGATTGACTGTGACTGTTTTGTTGGTTACTAGTCAGTTTGAATGAGGCTACCGAGCAAGTTAATGAATTGAATTGCATGCAAAAATGTGTGGAATGTCTTCTATGGAGTAAATAATTACATTGTGAGAAATTAGATTAGGTTTTTATTTGCAGTTTGTGTGTGTTTGTAAATACTTTGTAAACTGTCTATTCTTTGTCCAGTTTTGGATTGGTTTGTGCAAATGAAGTCATAACTCCATTCCCCATTGTGGAATCACCATGAAACCATGGGGAATGGAAGTGAAGACCCTGTAATATAGTTCTAGGATAGCAGGGCCCTTGAAAATGTAGGGAGGCCATCAAAAGACCCAATTCTAGGCGAGACTGAACAGTGCCCGACTAGGAAAGGTCAAGTTGCAGATGTCTTGGAGAGCAAGGTTGGTCAAAGGAGAGTGCACCCTTTGGAGGAGGTGTGGAGGAGTGTGTGAAGAACCATTGGAGTGAAGTAGGAGCCTCAACCAATCCAAACAAGGTGGCTAAAACTCAAAACACTCACTGTGACCCTGGCAAACCTTTAAACCCTCATAAAAAACCCTTAAAAACCCCAAAATTTGCCCTAGGCATTGTACGACCACTTGGAGGCCCAAAACCAAACAAATCCTTGAGCCCTTGCCAAATGAATGGTAGTCCATTTTGGGAGTTTGGGTAGTTTATGCATCATTTGTGAGAGGGAGCCCTAAAAGTCCGAGTAGGAGGCCTAATTGGTCCTAATCCTTGTAGCCCTATTTTGAAGGCAAAACACAAAATAGTGAAATCAGTAAGGGATTGAAGGCTTGAAATCTCTTGGGGGCACATGAATGGGTGGAAAGACCATGAATTAGACCTGATATAACCTTGCTAAGACCTTGGAAGGTGTAGAACAAGCCTAGCCCTTATTAGCCATAGTAAGGGGTTTGTAGTCTCATGAGCAGGTGAGACCTTAGGAGCAGCATTGCAACTCATTGGTGGGTGGATTGGGCAAGGTCAGGGGATTCCTTAAGCAGAGGAAGTCCTAGAGACCCTAGGGTGAGTAGAGAACACCAGGTGATCCAAGGAAAGGATCCAAGAGCATAGACTAGGCTAGTCTATTCCAAGCACCATCCCATCAGATTGGTGTCTGAGCCCAGGTTAAAGATTTGTTGGACTGTGTATGTCTCTATATACTGGTGAATCAGTAGGGGAGAGCATAATGGTCACTAATGCAGAGTTGGCTAGAGAAGTAGAAGAGCAGAAGGAGAAAAATAGACTCCTTGAAGAAGCTATGAGTGAGATAAGGGATAAACTACAGGAAGTGGTGGATCAGAGGACACAAGGACCTTGGGGTGAAGATACCAAGGATAAAGGCAAGAAAACTATAGACATAGATGATATTATCCCTGAACCAGATCCCTTGTTCAATGAAGAACCATTTGTAAAGGCTTTTAAGGCTTTGAACACCAAGGCTTTTGAAGGATTGCCACATTTCAGTGGAAGAATGGACATAGACAATGTTATGGAAAGGAATTGAGGGCATGGAAAACCACTTTGAGTGTGAGGGAGTGACAGAGGCTGAAAAGGTTAAAGTTGCCAAATCAAGATTAAGGGGAGCAACTTTAACATGGTGGAAGTCCCTGCAAGAAGAGAGAGTTAGTATGGGGAAGCTACCTATTGCAAATTGGAAGGCCATGGTGAGTAAGATCAAGGAGAACTACTTACCAGAGGATTATGAAGTCCAACTTCATAAGAAGAGATAGGGTTTGAAGAAAAAAGACCTTGTTGTGACCTCCTACACCGAAGAGTTTCAAAAACTTTGTCTTAGATCCAAAGTCCAAGAAGATGAATCTATTAAGGTGGCTAGGTATCTAAGTAGCCTAAATTGGAACATTCAAGAGGAGATAAGCCTATGGACTCCTACTACTATTCAAAAATGTCATCAGCTTGCAGTCAAGATGGAAGAGAGGAACAAAAGGAAAGGAGACTCCAATAACAGGGGTAGGGGCAGAGGTAGAGACCAAATGAACCACCGAGGTGGTTACCAAAGCAAGTCAAATGAGTAGAGGAACCAAGGAGAAGCCAAGTTGACTGAACATGGCAGCGAAACCAATCTTAGAGGAGGCCATTCTAGAGGGAGAGGTGCACAAGGTGGTCCAAGTAGGGGTAGAGGTACCGACAAAGGTAATTCCTACTTTGCAACTATGAAGTGTTACAATTGTGGACAATTGGGACACCCAACATATAGATGCCCTGATAAGCCTACCTCATCAAACAGTGGAAAGAGGGTTGCCTATGCTCATGAAGACTCTTCAAGCAACAAGACACCAGATGTGGACCGGATTGAATCAAAGATTGGAGAAAATCTGATGTTCAACAGGGTCTTGATAAGACAGCCAGTCAAGAATGAACCTAAGCATAGGAGAGCATTGTTTAGGGTGAGATGAAAGATTCTTGGTAAAGTGTGCAAGGTGATAGTTGATACAGGCTCAACTGACAACATCATCTCAGAAGAGGTAGTTAGGAAGTTGAAACTCACAAGAATACCCCACACTAGCCCTTACAAGGTGACTTGGTTGAACAAAGGACAGAGTGTGCTAGTTAATGAACAGACTTGGGTAGAGTTTTCTATTGGAGGATATAAGGATATGATCCTTTGTGATGTGTTGCCTATGGATGCTTGTCATCTACTACTAGGAAGACCCTAGCAATTTGATAGAAAGGTGATCTATGATGGAGAGGAGAACTCCATATCATTCAAGAAGGATAGCAAGACCTTCAAGATTCAGTCTTTGACAGAGGATGAAGAGGGAACTTCAAGAACACCTAGTGTCTTATTGGCTATTGGTAAAGAGTTCTTAAACTTGCTACATGAGGAGGAGATAGTGAAGTGTGCCATCTTTGTGAAACCAAAGGAGGAAGAAGACAAGTTGTAGGTAGAAGTACCCAAGGAGGTGAAGTAAATGTTGCAAGAGCATAAGGATATTGTGAGTGATGGAGCACCTGCAACACTCCCACCAAGAAGGTCTATAAGCCATCAAATAAAATTTGTTCCCGGTGCATCCTTACCTAACAAGGCTGCATATAAGCTCACACCTGATCAGAACAAGGAGGTAGCAAGGCAAGTACAGGAGTTATTGGGACAAGGAATGATTAAGAAGAGCATCAACCCATGTGCAGTCCCGGTAATGCTAGCATCAAAGAAGGGAGGCAAGTGTAGACTTTGCATTGACTCAAGAATAATCAATAGGATCACCATAAGGTATAGGTTTTCTATTCTTAGAATAGAGGATCTAATGGACTATTTAGGAGGTGCTATGTATTTTACCAAATTGGACCTTAAAAGTGGTTATCACTAGATTAGATTCAAGGAGGGTGATGAGTGGACGACTGCTTTCAAGACCACATAGGGATTGTATGAATGGCTTGTAATGCCATTTGGACTCACCAATGCCCAAGCACCTTCATGAGGTTGATGAATGAGGTGTTAAAAGACTTCATAGGTAGGTTTGTGGTGGTGTACCTAGATGACATTCTCATCTATAGCAGAACCAAAGAGGAGCACGTTGAGCATTTGAGGTTAGTTTTAGAGAGGTTGCATGAGGAAAAGTTATCCATCAACCTAGAGAAGTGTGACTTCTTGAAGCAAGAGTTGGTTTACTTAGGATTTGTGGTGTCTAGAGGAACCTTGAAGATGGATCCAAGCAAAGTGGAGGCAATCTTGAATTGGCCTGCACCTAAAATAGGGACTAAAGTTAGGAGTTTCCATGGATTAGCTCAATTCTATAGGAAGTTTGTGAGGAACTTCAGTGGCATATGTGCACCAGTCCTTGACACCATTAAGGGAGGCCTTAAAACTAAGTTTAAATGGACTGAGCATACTGACAAGGCATTTCAGTTGTTGAAGCAAGAAGTAGCCACAAAACCTATCCTTCTCCTACCTACCTTTGATAAGATATTCACATTGGAGTGTGATGCAAGTGGAATTGCAGTAGGTGGAGTATTGAGTCAAGAGGGAAGACCTGTGGCATTTTTCAGTGAGAAGCTTAATGAAGCAAAGAAGAAGTACTTGGCCTATGACCTAGAGTTGTATGCATTAGTGCAGTCTCTAAAGAAATGGAGACATTACCTACTTCCAAAGGAATTTGTGGTGTTCATAGACAACCAAGCATTGAGTTACATTAACACTCAAGAGAAGCTTAGCAATAGGCATTTGAAATGGATGGAATACCTCCAATCCTTCACCTTCACCATCAAGCATAAGAAGGGGCAACTTAACAAGGTGGCAGATGCATTGAGTAGGAAGTTGCTAATAGTTCAAGAACTATAGTTGCAGAGCATAGGAATAGAAGGTTTCAAGGACCTCTATGAAGGCGATGAAGACTTCTCATCAGCTTACAAGGTTTGCAAGGAGTTTGAGAACCATTTCCATGGTGAGTATGCAGATTACACTCTCCAAAATGGTCTCTTGTTCAAGGGTAATCAGTTGTGTGTACCAAGAGGATCCATGAGGGAGAACCTCATCCAAGAGAAACACAATGGTAGTTTAAGTGGACACTTTGGAGTCAACAAAAGCTTGGATTTAGTACAGAAGTACTACTATTGGCCAAAGTTGCCAAGGGATGTGAAAAGATATGTAGAACAATGTGGTGTATGCCAAAGAGCAAAAGGGGGATCAAGTAATGCTGGTCTCTATCAACCATTGCCGGTCCCTAATAGACCTTGGGAATGTATAAGCATGGAATTTGTAGTAGGACTTCCCAAGACAAAGATAGGTATGGACAACATCTATGTGGTAGTAGATAGATTTTCCAAGATGAGCCATTTCATTCCATGTAAGACTACACATGATGCTAGGTATGTTGCACATCTCTTCTTCAAAGAGATTGTTAGGATTCATGGACTCCCTTTAAGAATTGTTTCAAATAGGGATAGCAAGTTCATGGGCCATTTTTGGCAAACATTGTGGAGGAGACTTGGAACGAATCTCTCATTTAGCTTAGCTTACCATCCACAAACAGATTGTCAAACTGAAGTCATCAATAGGGTGTTAGGCAATTTGTTGAGGTGTTTAACTAAGGAGTATGGAAAGACATGAGATCTAGTCATTCCTCAAGTAGAGTATACATATAATGACAAAAAGAATAGGACTACTGGTAGAAGCCCTTTTGAGGTTGTCTATGGTAGACATCCAAGGGGAGTATGTGAGTTGAGAGACCTTGATACCTTGGAAATGAAGAGTGGGCAAGCAGAGGACTTCACTCAAACCATCAAAGAAGTCCAAGAGAAAGTTAAGAAGGCCATCCTTGAATCCACTAAAAAACTAAAGGCCAAAATGGATGAGAGAAGGAGAGAGGTTTAGTTCAAGGTGGGTGACTATGTGATGGTCCATTTGAGCAAAGCTAGGATGCAAAGTGGTAAGCCTACCAAACTACAGATGAAGAGGGTAGGACCTTGTAGAATTCTAGCAAAATATGGTGAGAATGCCTATAAGGTTGATCTTGCTTCAGACTTAGCCATTTCACTGGTCTTCAATGTTGTTGATCTGATCATGTACCCTTAGGGTGAGATAGCAGGGCAGACTGAGAACCGAGCCAAGGTACTACAAGACTTGGATATGAATGCCTTACCTCAAGTGAAGAATCCTATGGCAAAGGAGATCTTGGAGTCAAGAGTGAAGAAGTATACCAGACACCAGATCTACATGGAGCACTTAGTGAAATGGGCAGGTCAACCAGTATCTGAAGCTACTTGGGTGGAGGAGAGCAAGTTCAAGAAGCTTGGCATAGGCCCGAGTCTCATCTCTTCTCCTATTTCTTAGTTGTGTGCAGAGGGGGAGTATGGTGTAGGAGAACCCTTCCAAGCTCTTCCTCCTTCTTTATTTTGTTGGTGTTATGCATCTTTTGAAGCCATTGTACATGTAATAAGGGCCATGAGCTCATTTGTTCTTCACTAGGTCCTAGTTTTAGGTCCTTAGTGTTTTTGTTGTGATTTCTTATGCAGGAGAGGTTGAGTGTGCCTTAGAAGTGTGTTAGGCCTTATTGGTATGTTTATGTCCTTAGGATATCCCAAAATAGGCCTAGGAGTCATAAAAAGCAACAATGGAAAAGTTGCTCAAAAGATGCAAAAGTTGCATGAAAACTTTTAAAAGTTGTCAAGCAACTTTTCCACCCAATAGGTAAAGGACCCTTGTTGAGAATGGAGAGCCCTAATTTTGGCACACCAACCAAGGAAAAGGAGGTATAAGTAATTTTAAACCCTAATTGGATGGGTTGGATGTCAGATATTGTACGGCCCAAGCCAATTGGATTGACTGTGACTGTTTTGTTGGTTACCAGCCAGTTTGAATGAGGCTGCTGAGCAAGTTAATGGATTTAATTGCATGAAAAACTATGTGGAATGTCTTATATGGAGTAAATAATTACATTTTGAGCAATTAGATTAGGTTTTTATTTGCAGGTTGTGTGTGTTTGTAAATACTTTGTAAATTGTCTATTCTTTGTCCAGTTTTGGACTGGTTTGTGCAAATGAAGTCATAACTCCATTCCCCATTGTGGAATCACCATGAAACCATGGGGAATGGAAGTGAAGACCCTGTACGATAGTTCCAGGCTAGAAGGGCCCTTGAAAATGCAGGGATGCCATCAAAAGACCCAATCCTAGGCGAGACTGAATAGTGCCCGGCTAGGAAAGGTCAAGTTGCAAAGGTCTTGGAGAGCAAGGTTGGTTAGAGGAGAGTGCACCCTTTGGAGGATGTGTGGAGGAGTGTGTGAAGCACCATTGGAGTGAAGGAATAGCCTCCAACAATCCAAAAAAGGTGGCTAAAACTCAAAACACTCACTGTGACCCTGGCAGACCTTAAAACCCTCATAAAAAACCCTTAAAAACCCCAAAATTTGCCCTAGGCACTGTACGACCACTTGGAGGCCCAAAAACAAACAAATCCTTGAGCCCTTGCCAAATTAATGGTAGTCCATTTTGGGAGTTTGGGTAGTTTGTGCATCTTTTGTGAGAGGGAGCCCTAAAAGTCCGAGTAGGAGGCCTAATTGGTCATAATCCTTGTAGCCCTATTGTGAAGGCAAAACACAAAATAGTGAAATTGGTAAGGGATTGAAGGCTTGAAATCTCTTAGGGGAACATGAATGGGTGGAAAGACCATGAATTAGACCTGATATAACCTTGCTAAGACCTTGGAAGGTGTAGAACAAACCTAGCCCTTATTAGCCATAGTAAGCGGTTTGTAGTCTCATGAGTAGGTGAGACCTTAGGAGTAGCACTGGAACTCATTAGTGGGTGGATTGGGAAAGGTCAGGGGATTACTTAACCAGAGGAAGTCTAAGAGACCCTAGGGTGAATGGAGAACACTAGGTGATCTAAGGAAAGGATCCAAGAGCATAGACTAGGCTATTCTATCCCAAGCACCATCCCATCATATATCCATCATCTAGAATCCATAAACATATAGAAAATAAAGCATACACCATGAAAGTAACTGCACAACATAATCATATATCGAATAGAATGCATCCATCATCTCATAAGTCATGTAGAGTGAATAGGATCGACTGCATATCATATCATCAAAAATATCAATGTCCAAGGTACAATGATATCACAAAAATATATGAGATACATCACATAAATACATCGCAGGAATCATCAATATCTCATCACAAAAGGTGTGTACATGAATGGATCAATGTGCCATATCAATGTGACCATTAGGACGCAGAGTGAAACTCTGTCCTGATATGGCAGATGTAGTAGCACCAATTGATACCCCTGTACCTGGGTCCCCACCTAGGGAATCCCTCTAAAGTGGCCCTATAACTTCTCGACTCTCTCACTGGCTCTATCTTGATCTCCTACTCAGCTGTGCATATCCTAGAGCCCTCTGATCAGCAGGAATGGCAGTAAAGTATAAGGTCTGGTAATACTCAGCCTCTCAGACCGCCTAGCGCATCATCTTCAGGTCAGTCTTCCTTGAAGTAGACTATCCTAACATCTATACCTGCACCTTGGCCTACTGACACCTATCCCTAGCTGCATCTCTCTCGACCATGAGAGAAGCCATTCAGACCTCTAGCTGGGCCATCTGAGCGTCCCTCTCTGCTAGTCCACTCTCTAGCTGCTGAACCAGACCCTGTAAGTCTGTAATCTGAGTCTGCTGTTGATGAGATGATATCCTAATGAGGATCCATCAAGGTGCCTCTTCCCATGGCTCCTCAACCTATGATTCTCCCATAGGTACCTACTCAACCTAGGGATCCTCCTACTCTGGGACCGGATGCCCCTGGTCCACTGGACCTGATCTCCTCTGTCTGACCACTTGGGTCATCCAATGCATATATACATCTCTAGCTGATCTAGAATTGCTGGCTCTTGATGTGCCTGCCACTACCACTACCACTGCCACTGCTCGACCATCTCCCCCATCATCATCTCCTCCATCATCATAACCAACACCATGATCTCCTACATCTCCTCCATATCCATCTCTGTCATCCCCTCCATCTCCGCCATCATCTCCGCCCCCACCTCCTCTCTCCCCACCATCCCTCGGTCGTCTAGGAGCTCTGCATCGTAGCCTCTCATCATCCTCATCTAGAACTATCTTTAGCTCATCCAGACATGTCAGCCTCAGAAACTTGTGTACAATACAATATACTATGTACTCATTTGTCATCCCATTATCTATCATACTTGGAAGATAATCCCAATCCAGTGGCCCCAATGATCGATAATCTGCACACACTTGGTCATATGAAATAGAGGGCCCCCAAGTAGCCACATCCAGTCTTCTGCGAGCATAATGAGTTGTACCCTGTGGTATCCCCTGTATCCCACCATACTGCCTCAACACCCTCATACAAATGAATCGCTCGATAACATAGGGTGTCGATCCAATCAGGTATCACATCACAAATACATATGACATCTCCAATGCATCCTCGGGCTAGATCTCACAATCTCTGTACGGTCTCCATATCACAGTATCCAGATCATCCAGTGTCCATCACCAATACTCCAATTTGCCCATCTTTCATTGGACAATGATGCTTAGATACCTGTCAATATAAGGTCTTCCTACAGGTCTATCTCTATCAGCCAATGATCGTGTGATAGGTAGGTGCTCCCAAGCCCATATCTAAAGAACAATCACCCTTGGTGATAATGCAGTCGATCTCTAGTACATAACTCGGTGCAGGTCATGATACAAGTGCGCTAGCATGCATGACCCCCATGCAAATCGGGTCCCCTGTGTCGCCATCTACTCAAGAAGATGACCCCATCCAACATATAATCCCTTTAACCTATGATTAGGACAAAGGAAACCTCCAATGAATCTAGTAAGAACAGTGGGTAATGTGGCATAACCTAGCTCTAGCATCTCCTGCCATGAAATATCATATCCGTCTATCTCATCATCCTCGAACACTCGACAAAGTGCATATGTCCCACCCTGCTCACTGAAATCATAATACACTAGCTCACCCATCACGGGGATGCATAGTATCCGGTATACATCCTCGGGTGTCACCATCATCTCACCTGTCGGTAAGTGAAAAGTGTTATGCTCACTATGCTAATGCTCTGCTAAGGTTGTCAATAATCCTCAGTTAATCAAGGGTCGGGGCATGTCGAGAAGGGAAGATAAACCACACCTGTCAATATGGTCTCGCTCCACCTAGCTAAGGCGAGGTATCAACATCCATGTCTTCGGGAAGTGCTCTTGAGACTGGAGGACACTAAAGTGCTCCTGCAATCAAATCATCTCATCATAACAGTCTCTTGATTTATCTATCTATCAAATCAATCTATCTATCAGTCTATCTTGCTCAATTGAGATTTTTATCAAATCTCGTTGGGCCCCTATCAATGACGCTCATCTATTATGAGGTCATTATAAATCCTATTTCATCTCACGCGTACATCAAGATAATCAAAACTGATCATCAAATTTCATCAATCAGGAGTGTCTAATTTTATCAACTAGATAGCTAATCAAATCGAATCGACAACAATCCAACCTCTTTATCACACATCAATAAACACAAAATTCAATAAATGACAAAAATAAAAAAATCAAATCATTTTCTTCAAAATCAAAAAATCAAGCCAACATGATATAAAATTTGGTCTAACAAATCAAAAAATACCAAAACACCAAAAACAAATCGCAAAAATCATCAAAACATCAAAAAATCAAGGCAACATGATCAAAAATTTGGTCTAACGAATCAAAAAATCATTAAAAATCTCGAAAAAAAAATAAATTATGCTGGGCCCAAGCCCCCGCGCTTGCGGTGGTGCCTGCGGTAGCGCCAGCAGTGCCGCTAGTGGCGCCGTTCGTGGTGCTTGCAGTGGCGACTGCCACCATTGTGGTGGTGTGGCGCTGCCATGGCGCCACCGCTCCCAAACAATGCAAAAAAAAAATTGAAAAAAAAAATAAATTTTTTTGTAGAGAAACCGAGCATGATAAAATGCATAAATAATAATAATAATAATTATTATTTTTTTCAGGGGGCGAATTTTCAAAATCAAAAAAATCCAAGAAACCCATTTTGTAATTCAAAAAAACCATATCCAAAATGTAATTTTTTTACAAACCCACATGGAGAAAATGCTTAAAAATGATTTTTTTCTACAAATAGCTAAATTTTTCAAAAATCAACTAAAAATTTAACAAAGCTGGGTTTTCTCGAAGTACATACCGGTGGACCATAGGCCAGAGGATGCTCATGTTGCTGAACTCGCTTGAACCTATGTTGGTGGTATGGGATGGCCATTTCTTCCTCTAGAGCAAATTTTCCAAACAACTGAAGTGCACAAATGAAGAGTGGTAAAATGAATTCACCTTTTTAAACTCACAATGGGGCATTTAAGTGGGATTTTTATTCCACTAAATTTTAATCATCTAATCAACTAATCAACTTGGTAGGGTAGCATTTTTAAATTTCTTATCGAGAAATGAATCGGACCAACTCTGAAAATCTCTAAAAATCGGAAAATCATTAAAAATTGTAAAAATTTCAAAAAAATAAAAAAATCATGAAAAATTCAAAAACTTTGCAAAAATTATCCGATTAATCTCCCGAGGAGGCATCCTCGCATCAATATCTATTAGTCAGCGTCTGAGGCATCATATCGAGATTTATCATCTTAAAAAATAAATAAATCGAAACCGCATCATATCGAGATTTATCATCTTAAAATCGAATCAGTATCATGTCGAAACCAAATCCACATCAAATCAAAACCAAATCCGCATCTTATCAAAATAAATATCAACAACATCATTAATCAAGTTTTCTTTGAACCAATGCATTGTCACACATCGCTTCAAAGAGGGGCAAAATGTATACACCTAAAAATGGTCTGAAGATAGTTAATTAAATATGCAGTTATTTGATTAATCCCCCTTCCCAATTAATTGAATTCACAAGCAATTTGATTAATTTCTTTATTCATCTACTAGTAAATAAATCTACATGATGTATTTACATAGTTCATTTCATATCCCCCTTTGATCAATTAATTCCCCCCATATAAATCAATTCTTCTAATCCCTAATTAAAATTAACAAACTCAAGTTGGTTGAGATTAATTATCATTTTCCAAATTATTTGAATTTTTAAATTCAAATGAGCACATGGCTCCTAACTTTTAATCACCTAACCTAACCTATTCCATCTAACCTCGGGTTTAACTAACCCCATCCTATCTTGCACATCCTAACCTCCTTATCCTAACCTCCCATGGTGTGAATATTCTCCCCTTGAGACACATGGCACTTTTTCCACATGTGTCCTCCCTTGGACACTTGCCCTCTCATGAGAAAGGCTCCTTGACACTTGTCACCAAAGAGATGACAAATATCCCTTCCTCCAACCTCTTCTCCAACTTCCTCAATCTTGGCCCTTGATATCTTCAGATTAGATCTGGACCATTGATTCCTGCCACCTCAGCTTTGGCCTCAGAATTCCTATAAATATCCCCCATTTTGGAGCAATAAGGATCCCTTGCATTCATAGTTTTAGCATCATTACTATAGGTAAATTTCATTTCAATTATCTAATAATTAGACCTTTGGATTAATCATAGCATGTTAATCTAGTTTCTTAGATCATGCATTTCATATCATTTTCCCACCTAAATGTGAGTTTGAACATTGGTACGCTAGGGTTTCTGCCATGCACTGAATCTACATTAGATTTGATCTCTAATCATCGTGATATATCATATCCAGCCTGATATCATGTCCTTGATCAATGTTCAGTACTCAATCAATGAGCATCGCCCATCTGTTTACCTTGCAAACCACATCTTCTCTCTTTTGTCGTCTGTAGCATGATTTTTAGTCTTTTGTTTGATTTATCACTTGTGTGATGTGGTTTCCTTCATCCTCTTTGATTTGCAAGATCAGTCTTTTCTGGATCTCTATTGTTTCTTTTATCTTGAGCCACAATCCTTTGCCATACTTCCTCGAGCTTTGCAGTCATCATAAATGTTGGACCAGTCATCAACAACATCATCGACACATCACACTGACCTGTGCATGTATGCCACTTCACCTCCACATGGCCCCTTTGTGGACATCCACCTTTTCTAGGTCGGTTATGTTAGTCTAGACAACATCACCAACCAACCACACAATCGGGTTCATCTACTAGTTCACAGACCCTGCTGGTTATACCCTAACCGGTCTACCTCCAACCTTGCACTTTGCTTCTCTTCCAGTGGAGCACCTAAACTGATCAACACACATGCCAACCTACCTCATGCACATCTTCATCATATGGAAGCATTCTGCAACTGCACTTTGATAACATTACCAGTGGACATACTTATCAGTAAACACCTTGATGACATCATGTTATCATCCTTCACCAATCTCCATCTATCTTCTTCTGCTCAAACTTTCCTTCTTCATCTATTGACCAATTTTTCTATTGACATGTTTGTCAAAGTGACAACCATATCCTTCCCTCTCTATACTAGCAACTCATCATGTCTACCCGACTGATTCGGTGCATATCTCTAATCTCATGCACCTAAGGAAACTTAGTGTTTCACTAGTTGATCTGGTGTGAGCCTTCAAACACTTGCCTTTGACTCTTTTATCTTATCTCCAAGTACTATGATGCATTCCATGCATAATAGGAGACAAGTTCCACTTACTGGTGGGAGTGGATCCTTGTCATTTGCATCTTACAATGCACCAATGTGGCTTCCTTATTTGAGCAACATATCTTCAAATAGGCACATGTGAACCAGTTGGGCACATTCACTGTCAGTCATCTCTTTAAATGGTGACTGCATCTTTATCCGGTGAGAGTCTCGTTGTTTCACATCCACACAACATACCAGAGGCTTGCACATACTTCACCTCTGGTGTTGATGTGATTTAGGTAACATCCCCCCTCTTCATCACAATCAACTGCCCAACATCTTGCTCTCTTGTTGGTGACAACTATGCACTGCCAACATGTCACTTAACAGTTTGCAATCCTTATGTATTAAACACAAGTCAACACTAACTTGTGTACTGGTGACTCCAATGGCCATTATGCTAGATGACACACTCTTCCTTACCAGTTACTTGCTAAGATAGATGACATACATCTCCCATATCGGTTGCCCTCCTATTGTTAGGGTTCCCACAGATACTGAGAGGGGGGGGTGAATCAGTATCTGACCGGTAATGAATGTTTCTTAAAATTGAATATGCAGAACATAAAGTAACAGTATACCGGTATGCAAGAATTAATGTAAATAACATAATTAAAAACATCCACATGAAAAGAACACCATAACACAATATGTTTAACGAGGAAACTCGGTGTGGGAAAAACCTCGGCGGGATTTGTGACCCACAATATTCACTTACTGGCCAATAAGAGAATATTACTTACAATGGGGGCCTGCACATGCAGGAAGGCCAACTGCCTAGAGCACACTGCTCAATAAGAAGTCACATTGACTTACAATGAGGATTATGCCAATCCAATGATCTGTACTACTTTACAATAGCATCTTCAATGCCAGATTCAGTACCGGTTCTTGCTCTGGTCTTTACATATACCCTTGACCTACAATTCGCACATTAGGTCTGCCTTATAATTTTTTTTTAATGCTTCCTATTTATATCCTACAAATGACTACAATGATCTCTTTTATATACAAGAGTCATTTTATAATTTGCCAAGTTGGCTTACAATAATAAACAAAATATTACATATCAAAAATCCTGTCGGCCTCTGTGCCGGTATACATGTTCTTTTCTGTGTCGGTGTACATCTTCTGTGCTAGTGCCGATGTAGAGTGATCTTGCTAATGCCAGTACACTGTCTTGTTTGAGTAATGCTTTTCCAGTATAATGTCTTGCCGGTGCCATAAGATTGCAAGGTTGCCTATGTAATGCTTTGCCGGTATAATGTCTTGCCGGTGCCATAGGACTGCAAGGTTGCCATCAATGACAAAACCTTCAATCACACACAATGTCTCATTGGAGTGTCCATATGCCAACACCTATATCGGTTGACATCAATGGCAACACAATGCCATTAAAAACTTAGTATCATACTTAGACATGAGAGATCTAAGTACGTTCTTGACAATAATCTCATCAGTAATTTCTTCTCCAAGTCCTCTGATGGTGTTTACAGTTTCATCTATCTTGTGAAGGTAGTCTCCAATATTTTCTTCATCTTTCATCTTGATGCCTTCAAGTTGACCTCTTAGTGATTGCAGCTTGGCCTCTCCTTCAAATAATCTCTACATTTTATCCCAAGTCTCCTTGGTGGATGCACAATGCATGACCTTGACAAACTCATTATCAGACAACCCACTTAAGATAGCATGTTTAGCCTTTGCATTATTCTCATACTCCTTCTTAGCATTTAGATCAGTCGGAGGAACACCAGGGACAATATACCCATTCTTGACAGACATCCACATATCAAAACCAAGTGAGGAAATATAGGTCTCTACTCTTTTGCTCCAAAAGGCATAGTTAGATCCATCAAACATGGGAGATTTTGAGGAGGCAGACTCATTTCTTTCCATTGTGTTCTTTGACCAAAATCTACCCAAGCTAGAGAAACATTTAATCAACCAAGAATCTAGGCTCTGATACCAATTGTTGAACACAATGTACCTTTGAGAGGGGGGCGAACCAGTGGTTCTTGAAATATTTTCTTCTTAACCAACCTCAAAATACCGATTATTACCCTAAGCGTTAAACAATCAAACCGGTAAGATAAATGTGGATATCAAAAGAGGAAAATAGACAAATGCATAACACACAACACCAGATGTACGAGGAAAACCCAATATGGGAAAAACCTCGGTGAGAAATGTTGTTGGAGTCTACTGCTCCAATCCAGTCTCACAATGAAACAATAGATTACAATGATCGAGGGAACCTACCCAAGGAGCACCAACCCCTACTGATTTAGGGCACCAACCCCTACACCAAGCTCCAACTCAGTGTTATATAGTGAAATACAATTTTGATATAATGATAGCACCTATTTGCAAATGAGTTCTGCAACACCCGATCAATGGTTTTCTGTCAATTAAAAAAACTCCCCTTCTTCACTCGTTCTCACACAGTCGGTTATCAGATTACTCTCTCTGATCACTCACCGGTTACTCTCTACCTCTCTTCTTACTCACTCAACCTCAAACTCCTTTGTGTCACTCTTTGGATTCCTTCTTAATCAATCACTCCTCATTGGTTATCTTGACTGTTAGAACAACAACATTTTACCGGTTACTCTATCTCTACCGGTTAGACCCTCTCACTCGTTCACCCTACTAACCCACACTGCAACTTTCTCAGAATGAACTCTAAGGTAGATAATCTTTCTCCTTGCTTAGACTCTCTTCTCACTCACAACTCACATCAAGCGTCAACTGATTTTAGTCTCAAGCTGACATATTTATCTTTTAGGGTTCCCACCAAAGCAACATTCAAATGGTGTCGTGTTAAGTTTTTCCTTCACCAACTCGATCCGTATTAGATTTGATCCAATCTGCTTTTCTGGAGAGATGATCGACATGTCATCAATTAGCACCACCAACACCTCACATTCCAATGTGCGTTTTCTATATTTGGATGTCTGCAACATGCTTTTTTGCATTTCTCTATCAAACTCCATTAATGGCTCGGTTGTTTCCTTTGGAAAGTGGGTACAAAGATAAGATCTTCTTGCAAGTTATGTTCAATCACTTGCCACCTTGTCTTCCTTGAGCCACAACCTTCTGCCATCCTCCCATAATTTATGGGTTCTTCATAAAAGCCGACCTACATGTTGATTGTTACATCGATGAATGCTTCATCGACCTCTATGTGATCACCGCCTAGCTTCCACCTGTCATCCTTGTCAACATCCACCTATGCTTGGTTTTCTATGTTAGTTTGACATCCTTCACCGACCAAGATTGGCTACTAGTTCAACTCACCTTACCGGTATACCCTACCTTCACCGGTTGTCCTTCATACTTGTTAACCTCTTCTCTATTGATGGTCTCGCTTTACCGATAAATGATGCATTTCATATGTACTAGTAACATACCTGTTTGTTTGTTTGTTTACACACTCCATCTTTTATACTGATTGACATCATTACTTACTTCACCCATACCAGTCACCACAACCTTCTCATCGGTGACCATTCCATACTGGTTGACATTATTGAGAACTTAATGCCAACAATCTCCCCCTTTGGCATTGATATCAAGACACTTTGGTGTCAACATAATTTGTTCCTTCATCCAGCCCATTTCACCATTCTCCCCCTTTGACAACAATGACAAAGGCTCGAGGCATCCTTTTATTGAATCCATTCTCCACCGGTTATATAGTGTATTCTCTCCTTTTGGCCAGAATCCACTCAACCAACAACATAGAAGAATCAAATATGATTATACTATGAGTGCTACCAAGTGGGAAAGTAGATATCCGTAATCATGAAATTCTCTTGGGTATTCATACAACAATTTCTTTCTTTTGCAGTTGATGCTATCAGTACACCCATAAGTTCAAGCATGCTGATTCTGCATCATAAACACTTGATCTCCCCCTATGTCTAGAATATGGTTCAAGAGAAAGGATATTTTACAAAGAACTCCCCTTGAACCATAGATCTCATTCCAATCTTAAGTGCATGAGGTAGGTGACACAACTCCCAACTTGTGTCTTAAGTACTCAAAAGTGCTTACCAGTAATGGTTTGGCGAAGATGTCTGTCACTTTTTCTCATGTAGGAACATATTCCATTTTTACCTCATGTCCTTCAACCTTCTCTTTGAGAAAATGATACTTGATGGCTATATGCTTTGTCTTTGAATGCATTACCAGATTATTTGATATGTTGATGGCACTTGAATTATCACACCAGATGGGAATAGGATTAGAGATGTTCATATGCATTTCCTTGAGAGTTTTCTTCATCCAAAGCACCTGAGAGCAACATGTAGCAGCAGTAATGTCTTCTACTTCAGCGGTTGATAGAGAGACTGAATCCTAATTCTTGCTATGCCATGAGACCAATCGGTCACCTAGGAAGAATGCACCACCACTTGTGCTCTTCTGGTCATTAATGCAACCTGCCCAATCGGCATCAGTATATGCCTCCAAGATGAATTCCCCTTGTTTAGGATACCACAATCCATAACTGAGTGTCCATCATAGGTACCTAAATTTTTTGCTTATGACATTCATATGTGATTGCTTAGGTGCTACTTGAAATCTAGCCACCATGCACACTTCCTACACTATATCCGATCTAGAAGTAGTAAGATACAATAAGCTACCTATCATGGATCTATACAGTATCTAATCCACCATCGATGATTCATTGTTCTTGCTTGATTTTCTTCTGGTCACCATGGGGGTACTCACTAGTTTGCAGTCCTCCATTTGAAACTTCTTTAACATATCCTTTGCATACTTGGTTTGTGAGATAAATATTCCCTTATCTAGTTGTGATATCTGCAAGGAAGCATGACAATTCTCCAAGCATTGACATCTCAAATTCTGACTACATCTGATCAACAAAAGCTTTGAAAAGAGTGTCCTTGTTCCCTCCAAAAATGATGTCATCTACATACACAACCATAATGATCATGTGATTTCTACCTGCCTTGATGTATAAATTGTTGTCAGCACTCCCCTTTTTGAATCCTTGCTCCTTCAAATGTTGATCTAGCCTTGAATACCATGCTCTAGGAGCCTGCTTTAAACCATACAGGGCTTTCTTCAACTAGTACACAAAGGTTTCATCATCATGTAATAAAACCCTTTTGGTTTCTCCATGTACACTTCTTCCAAATTTCCATTAAGGAAGGCATATTTTACATCCATTTGATATACCTTATAACCCTTGTAGGCTGTAAAAGCTAGAAACATTCTAATTACTTCTAATTTAGCTATTGGTGCAAATGTTTCTTCAAAATCAATGCCCTCTACTTGAGAGTAACCTTTGCACACAAGTCTAGCTTTATGCCTAGCAATTTTACCTTCTTCATTCATCTTATTCCGGTAGACCCATTTGGTGCCAATGACGTTCTTGTCTTCCGGTCTAGGAACTAATTCCCACGTCTTGTTCTTCTCAATCTTATGCAACTCTTCTTCCATGGCATCGATCCATTTCTGACTTTTTCTGACCTCATTGGATGTTTTAGGTCTTACTTCAGTCATGAGGCAGAAATTGACTTGCTCATCATTTCGGGCAAGTCTTCTCCTAGTCTGCATGCCATCACTCTTATTATCTAAAATCAGCTCTTCCAGGTGGTTTATCTACACATACCATTTAGGAACCTTTTTGGATGCTTCTTTTAGTTCATTGTCTGATGGATCTTCTTCACCTTCATCACCAGAATCATCATACCAATTCACTTGTGCTTGTCTTTCTTTATGCATGTCCTCATCAACTCTTACATGCACACTTTCATTGACTCTTCTTAGTCTTTTGTTGTAGCATTTATAAGCTTTTCTATTAGTTGAGTAACCAAGGAATATTCCTTCATCACTCCTGGAATCAACCTAAACCATCCATATCTCTCTTTATAAAACACTTGCTTCCAAATAACTTGAAGTACTAAACTGATGGTTTCCAATCATACCACAACTCATAAGGTGTCATTCTACTGTTTGTTCTTAGTTGAACCCTGTTCAAGGTATATGTAGCAGTATGAACCGCTTCCTTCCAATACATGTTCGACAAACTTGCCTCTAACATGGTTCTGGCCATCTCCTTGACTATCATGTTCTTCCTTTCTACCACACCATTTTGCTGTGGTGTCCTGGGGGTTGAGTATTACATTCTGATTCCATGTCTTTCACAGTAATCTTCAAACTCATTTGATGTTAACTCTCCACCCCGATATGATCTTAGGCATTTCAGTTTGCACCTACTTTCCTTCTCTACCATCTTCCTAAATATCTTGAATTTGTCAAATGCTTGTGATTTATCTTTTAGGAAAGTGACCCATGTCATTCTTGAATAGTCATCAATGAAGAGCATAAAATATCTTTCACCGGTAAGAGCGCTTGTCCTAGTTGGACCACATAGATCTATATGTACTATTTCAACTGGTCTTGAGGTGTTGTTTTCTTTTATCCTGAACCTCACCTTAGTCTTCTTACCTTTCACACATTCATCACAAAATGTGCTCACCAGTTTGATAATTGGTGTTATATTTCTTACATACCCCTTTTTGCTTACTGCAGCTAAATTATCAAAATTTGTGTCCTAATCTTCTGTGCCACAACGAAATTTCATCCACTTGTCCCAACATACATTGGGATTCAAAACATTATTTTTTATTGTATACATTACCATTTGTCCTCTTGCCTTCAACTACAGTCTGACCGATACTCTCCTTCTTTATTTGGAAGCTAGTAGAATCAAAGGTGAATTTATAACCTTTGTCACACATCTGAATCACACTCAGCAAGTTGTGCTTCAAGCCTTCCACATAATACACATCATGTTCTTTTAGTTTTCCATCAATTTTTAGAGTACCTTTTCCATTTATCTTGATTGATGAGTTGTCTTCAAACCTTACTGAGCCACAATTTCAGTCTTCAAGTTTGATAAATTTCTTTTTATCACCAGTCATGTGGTTGGAACAGTCACTATCTACAACCCATAGATTTCTTCTTTCAGCATGCAACTTTTCACTATGATACTTGATTCTTTCTTGTCCTTTTCTTTCTCAACCCATACCGGTTTAGTTTCCTTCTTCTTATTAGTTGCAATTTTGTGCTCTGGCTTGGCTACCGGTTTCTGATCAGGATTTGTCCTCTTCTGCTTGATTTTCCTGTTCTTACAAAACTTTGCTATATGTTTGGTGTAGGGGCACTTTGCAATTTTTTGTTGAGTTTGTTTCTAGGATGTTGGAATCATGTTTTTAGTTTTGTAATAAGGCCAAGAGGGCATATAGTGTGTGCTCAAATTTTTGAAGGTCCCCAAGAGTCTTTGTTTGGCCAATGTTGGCATGTGAGCTCTTAAGGGTGCCAAGTAGAGCACTTAATAGGATAAGTTGTTTTTGGGTTAATGTAGGTTGTTTGATGTTGTTTTGAATTTTTTAAGATCATATGAGTCCTTTGAAAGTGACCAATTTTGGTTTTGAGCAAAGTTGCTCATCTATGTAACAAATTGCAAAAGTTGCAAAAGTTGCTCACAACAACTTTGCAACATTTTTCATACACAAATAGTTAGTTGGTTGTCACAGTTGGTTGTGAGAGTTTGTAACTACTCCAAGGATAGTATAAGTCTTGGAAAGACCGATGAAAAATAGGGGTTGAAGGTTGTTGAAAATCTGAAGCATATAAACAAGTTTTGGTTTCCCATTTGTGTTTGTTCTACCAAGTTTTTGTTGTTCTACCAAGTTTGTAGGAAATGTACGGATCGAGGATCCAAAAAAAGGGACTTGAATTATTATTTTGGTGTCTTAACTTCATTTTGTTTTTGATTTGGAGTCTTGAAGTGTTGTATTTTGTGAATAAACTCCACTTTGTTGCAGGCAGGTCCAAGAGCCCTAAAAAACTAGGGTTTTGAGAGCAAAATGACTCCAACCTAACATTCCAAGGTGGATTTCCTCTCTGAAACCTTGTGGAATGTTAGGTTGTGATTTATTCTATGTTTTATTTTTGTCTTTGAGATAAGGGAAGTCAAAACAAAAATTTTCCACCATACCCTAAGCTTGGCATGTTGAGTTGGCAAGTGTTAGGTATCATGGATAACATGCCCTAATTGGGTGAGTCCAGTGGGTGAAGGAGAAGTATGATTGGTTTGGAACTCCATATGGAAGAAAAAACCCTAAAATATCATCAATTCACTTAGGCAATCAGACTGGTGAAGGAGTTTTGATCAATCCCTATTTTTAAGGCCCAGAAAGGGGCAATTAGGCCTAGTTAACCGGTAAGGGTTATATATGTTAGTGACCAAACCCACCTCCAGTTTTGAGATATTGTATGTAAAACCAAAAAGGGTGTTTGGAATGTAAAATAGTTCATAGGGTTGTTCAGGAAGTTTAACCGGTGAATGCAGAATACCTCGCTGACAGGGCTACTAGAACCAGTTAGGCTTAAAAGTACAGTTTGTTTGTAAAACACGAAACTGCTAAAGTGTCAAAGTTATTGAGAAAGGAGTAGGGTTGGGAATCCATACAAAATAATCCATCCTAATGTGTGTAGTGTGGGGAGTGAAGATCCTGTGGTAGAGGGGTTGAACTCTCAGGTTGAGTGTGAAAGGGAATGGGAAAACAAGGTCTCCGAAGCAAGAAAATGGAACTCACAAAACAAAAAGAGCTTATCCTAGCCTAAGGACCTTGGGAAGGTCCAAGAGAGTAAGCCTTTCATACCCTTGGAGGGTGTGAGGAGTAGAATCATTGGATGGTTCTTGTGTAGCTTGGAGGAGATACCTAGACAAGGTAGCACAAACTGGTGAGAGACAATCCAATCTACATCAGATTGGTATCAGAGTCAATTGATTGAACAAAGTGGTGTATGTTAGATCTAGAGGTAGAGTCAAAAGCCAACAACATGCCACCAAAGGCAATGAGGCAAGAGGCCATTAGGAAGTTGGTCCAAGATATGCTTAGTGAAGCCTGTGAGCAAGAAACCAAGAAAGGCAAGGGCAAGGTCATTGAATGGGGTGATGAAACTAATGATGAAGATGCATATGTGATAGGAGTCATAACATAAAAGAAGGAGTCGGACAAAGATCAACAAATCTTCTTAGATGCCCTCAAGTCACTCCATAAAGACAACATAGAAGGTTTACCTATCTACAATGGAAGCCTAAATTTTGAAGAGTTATTGGATTGGATAGAAGCCTTGAACAATCATTTTGAATACAAGGAATTTGCATAAGAAAAAAGGGTCAATTTGGCCAAGTCAAGATTGAAGGGATCAACTCTAGTGTGGTGGAACATGATGCAAGAAGAAAGAGAACAAATCGGGAGAAAGAAGATAATCTCTTTGGAGAGAATGAAGATCAAAATTAAAAATCAATTATTACATGTAGATTATGAGGTGCAAATGCACAAGAAGTTGCATAATTTTAAACAAAGAGAAATGGATGTGAGTACTTATACAGAGGAGCTCAACAAACTTACCCTAAGATCTAGGAAGCAAGAGGAAGAAGTATAGAAGGTTGCAAGGTACTTAAATGGCCTTAGACAAAACATTCAAGATGATATCAGCATGATAGCACCTAACACAGTCCATAAATGCTTTCAGTTAGCCTTGAGAGCAAAAGATAAGATCAAAAGGAAAGGTGAACATAATGAAAGGGGCAGAGGTGGTAGAGGGTATAGAGGAAGAGGCACCTTTGGAAGGGGCTATAATCCCATCAAGAATGAAGAAGGAAATCAATTAGAGAATGGTGGTGATAATCCTAACAAAGAAGGACACTTTACAGGAAACTCTAGAGGGAGAAATAATTATAGAGGCAAATTTGGCTATTCGGGAAGAGGAACCACAATCTTCACCGGAAAATTCTACCATTATCATCAAATGGGGCATACCATGAGCCTATGTCCTAAAAATACTTCAATCTCTCACTTGGGAGACAAGAGAACTCAATTAGTGCAAGAAGAGGATTGTCAAAGTGTTACCTCACCAATTAGCAAGGTAGGACCAGTCCTAGATGGAGAGAACCTAATGCTAAGAAGGACCTTGTTGAAGGTACCACAGTCCAAAGAACCTACACAAAGGAAGACACTTTTCAAAACCACCTGCAGATCTCATGGTAAGATTTGTAAAGTTATAGTAGATTCAGGGTCTACTAAGAACAATGTAGCAGCTGAGATGGTAGACAAACTAAAATTGAAAAGGTTTCCACATACCACCCCCTATAAGGTATCTTGGTTGACTAAAGGTCAACATGTTCTTGTAGATGAGAAAGCTTGGGTAGACTTTGAAATAGGAGATTACAAGGATAAAAATCTATGTGACATATTACATATGGATGCATGTCACTTGATGTTAGGAAGCCCTTGGCAGTATGATATCAAAGCCATGCATGATGGGGAGAAGAATTCCTATGTTGTCACCAAGGAGGGTAGAAAGTTTCGAATGGATCCCTTGATTGATAAGGGTGAAGAAATACATGTTGGATCAAGTATTATGTCTTGGTGGGAAAGAGTTCTTGAAATTGTTGAAGCATGAAGGGAACCAAGGATGTGCCCTCATAGTAAAACCCAAAGAAGAGACAAAGACTGAAACCAAACCGGTGATACCTCAAGAGGTGCAGACCTTACTAGACCGGTACAAAGACATAGTTGTCAATAAGATACTATATGCCTTACCTCCTATGAGAGATATTAACCATTAGATAGACCTCATACCTAGTTCAACTTTTCCAAACAAAGCTGCTTACAAAATGACACCTACTCAAAATGAGGAAATAGCAAAGCAAGTGTAGGATTTGCTAGATAAGGGGTTGATAAAGAAGAGTTTAAGTCCATGTGAAGTGCCTACTATTTTGGCACCTAAGAAAATGGTAAGTGGAGGATGTGCACTGATTCAAGGGCCATAAAAAAATCACAATAAGATATCGGTTTCCAATGCCGAGGATTGAGGATCTAATGGACTACCTAGGTGGAGCTTGCTACTTTTCTACGGTGGATTTGAAATCAGGCTATCATCAAATTATGATCAGACTTGGTGATGAATGGAAGATAGCCTTTAAAACAAATGAGGGGCTATATGAATGGTTTGTGATGCTCTTTGGGCTCACAAATGCACCTAGCACCTTCATGAGACTCATGAATGAGGTTCTTGCAAAGTTCATTGGTAAGTTTGTCATTGTTTATCTTGATGACATTATAATTTTTATCAGGACAAAGGAGGAGCATATCAAAGATCTGAATCAAGTTTTCAAGAAGCCACATCAAGAAAAGTTGATGATCAACTTGGATAAATGTGAGTTTTTCAAAAATGAATTGGTGTATCTTGGTTTTGTAGTTTCTCAAGGTTGTTTAAAAATTGATCCATCAAAAGTGGAAATAATAGTAAATTGGCCTACTCCTAAGTCAGTAGGAGATGTAATAAGTTTCCATGGTGTTACCCCATTATTTTGTTGATAGTTAAAGTCATTGTCTTGAGCAAAATAAAGTGTCATTAATGTTGCCTCCCCCATTCGACCTGATCCGTCCTTAGCTATGTACCTTTTTCTTTATGACTCACTTTTTTTGTCCCAATGAACCTGTATGTTGAACTTGTGTCTTTGTTCAAGGTTCAACCGGTGCCTTTGTGTGTGTCGCGACTTTGTTTTGTTGTTAAGCAGGCAAGCATCAATGTGTTAAGTCAGCTTTGAATTTGAACCTTTGAACCATTCTTAATGCGGTTCAAGGTTCAAAGTTCAAGGTCCTCCTTTATATTTGTCTAAAGTCTTCGCTCGTTCCCAATTTAGTTGTGTTGAGCCACAAGGTGGCAGTCCTTTTGTTCTCTCATGTTGAACTTGAACCATTGAACTTCTTGATAAATGGTTCACGGTTCAAAAACTCATTTCAAGTTGCTTCTGAAGACATTAATAAAGCAATGTGGCACAACAAAAGGAATATTCTAAGCATATCGTGTTTTAAAATTCTAATTATGGAAAGAAATCATGAAAACTCAAGCTGTTTGTGTGGAGATGATATGTAATGAATAAAGTTGTCAGAATCCCATCAAATCATGGGTTATCTCAGACGCTTGAATGAATTGTTATGAGGCATGCATGGGTATTATTCAGTTTTTCCACCTCTTAATATGTAGGTTCTCAAATTGTGAAATTAGAAGTTGTTATTTTTTGAGAAGTGAAGGGTGCCAAAGGTAATTTTAGATCCATGCTTCCGAGGGTTACAGAGATTTGAAGGTGGCAACAAGTGAGTTTTGATAATTTCTTCTCCACTGTGTTACTAGCTTAGAAAGTCAATATAGTAAAATTCTTTATTTTGGAATAGAATTCTGTCCTTTCTAGAAATCATTTGATGAATACAAAACCGACCATCATGAGGCTAACTCTTCCAAAGATTGGTCACACATCATGCTTAGTTAGTGCACTTCCAAAACTGGGTGACACTTCTTTAGCCCAAGCTCACTTAGGAAACTTTTTGGAAAGATCTAGAAAATCTAAGGCTAACTCAATGATGAAAATAATTGATAAAAGTGGCTTGATTGAAGCTGTTGCATTCCCAACTATCACCCCTTGCCCAAAATTGGTGATAGAATGTATGGATAGGTACGATGTCAGTAGTAGGTGCATTAAGACTAGCAGTGGTGAATTGTTAGTAAAAATTAACAGGGAAATAGTGATGGCCGCAATTGGAATTCCTCATGAGGAGACATATGAAGATTGGTCCATTGGTACTTCATATGCATTCTTCCCTGAGAATAAAAGCACCTACAAGAATGTCATTGCCAGGAATTGGCTCTTAAAAGTTCAGAAAGGGGGTTCCTGATTACCCAAACCTCTTACAAGAGATCATTTCATAAGGAAAGTGTGGGATATTGTGATTTTGTTAAACAAACTCGAAGGAAATTCACATGCTTTCTACTAGGAGGACTGGATGTATTTTTACATTCAAGTATTGTTGGCTAGTGAAAAATATCTTGATTGGGCATAGGTTATTGCTTACAGGATTCATGAGGGTTTGAGTAATTTTGTTGGAATGTCTAGTTCTTACATGTCTTCATATCTATTTTGTATTCTGACTTGTACCAAAGAGTGGAAAGGTTACATCATGAGCCTTGGGTGGATGGCATGAAGGTTTATGATTATTATCCACACTTGCAACAACAAAGATATGCCGAAAATGTTACAAGATGGAATGATGTTTTTGCAGGCAAATTTGTCTTTGAACCGTAGGGAGACACAAACAAAAGAATGTCATATGAAGCCATGGAGCTAGTCAGCATATATGGAAGCTATTTTATCCAATTTCCCAGATTTACCTACATCAAAGTATGGGGCTTTGAAGGTGAACCATTCAAATTGCCTAGGTATGCCTTCGACAGATTTATACTTATTGAAGTTTGCAAATTGCTTGCTCACATTGATAAAAAGTTAGGGGTGAAGAGTAAATCTGGAGTAGCCTTCCCAATTGAACTTAGATATTATAGTTGCAAATCTATTTTTGATGCTTTGAACTTAGAATTAGAGTTCAAGAAATGGAATTTACAACCCTACATTTCCCGATGTATGTTTGATAGTAGAGGCTATGTTGTGGAACATTTAAATGTTGATGCAAATTTATTTCATGAACCCCAATTAGAAGACTATTGGGAAAATTGATGTAATGAATTTGAAGTTAGAAGGAGATTATGGTCAAGGTTCACTTTGCAGTAGATTGTTACAATGAGATTGTCAATGAATGTGTTAGTAATACAAGAAGAAGAGGGGGAAGATGTGTTAGACCTTGAGTTTAATGTAAAGGTTCATGGGCAATCCATCCCTGAAATTGATTGGGATAGGAGAGAAGAAGAAAGTATCCAGGCCAAGTCCTTCAATGTTATAAAGAGAATAGAGAAGTGGTTAAGGGACCACAAATTTAGAAAGGAGTTAATCATTACTCCTAAGGAGATAACAGTTGGTCCACTTCATGTTGCAACACAAATTCCCACTTCCTCCTCTAATGTACTTGTTAATATTGTAGGTGCCACAAGGCCGAAAGTTGGAGAAGTTCAAACCAAGAGGTCAAAGATATCCCCATTGAGCTCCTTAGCAGTTTGAGTCACTCGTTTTAGGAGCATAAGGAGAAACGGGGAACTAGAAATGGACCAGATTGTTGTGGAACTAGATTTGTGTGAGAAAACTCAGATGGCCATGGATGAGCAAGTGTCACATGATCCTTCAGTTCAGGATGCGGATGGAGAGAAAGGATCTGAAGAAAATCTAGACCCAATGAGCACCATGACTGTTGTTGATCTACTTGATTATCAGACACCTCCGCTCAAAGAATCTTCCAGTGTTTCTTGATGGCTTGGAGCTTCTATTGGCAAGAAACGTAGTGTGGTTCATATTACCATTCCGATGGAAGATATGGTTAGTAAATGTCTTGGAAAAATATCCAAACCCAAAAAGCTTAAAACAGAGGCTATGATGGAGGTTGATGATGACATAGGGCACTGGGTAGTAGAAGTGGCAAAGCCCATCTCAGATAAAGACCCAGAGAATGCCACTAAAAAAGATTTTGTTATTGAGAAAATTGATCTAGGAGTTGCTTCCAGAGCTGCAGATGCCAAACATTTGGAATCCTCCACCAAAAGAATGCTATCTAGAATCTGGAAGGATGAGAAGGACAAGCGGGAATTGAAATAGGTTGTTAAACAAATGGTAGAATATATCAATGCCATACATCACCCAAGTCCTCAGCCTTTGTCACAAATGTCATTGTCTTTTGATCCTAAATCACCAGTAAACCAGAAGCTATTGGATCAGGTTCAAAGAAGTCGTATGATAGCTGAGATTTTTTATGAATGGCTTGACTCCATAGTGCCACAAGGCACAAATTACATTGCTAGCTTAATCAAGGTGTATGAGAATGCTATAGTCATGAGTAAAGAGCTGGAGTTAGAAGCTACATCATGGGACAAAGAAAGAAAGAAATGGGTAGCAGTTTTAGCACAAATGAGTGATATACAAAAAATTGGGATCATGAAATTTCTTCCAAAGAAGCCTGTGGATAGCTTGGATGATAATGTAATGTATGTATCAAATAAAAATGTTGAATGGAGAAACTTAATCATCAAACAAGGTCACGAAGAATCCATCAAATTATTAAAAAAATTGAAAGAGCTCATTGATACAATGCAGAAAGATTTGAAATTCATCGATATACAACTCCTGAAAGATGATGGACATACAATCAATCATGCAATAGACATGGTCAAAATTTTCAAGGAGAGAGTGCATCTTGTTAAAGAAATGAAATCTCTAACTATAGATGACTTCTCCAAGGTGGCTAGGATTGAGTCAATGCTAACAGTTTGCTTTGATCATCTAGAAGCACATAAAATAAAAGTCATGCAAGTAAACATCAATAAAGAAGTTTGGAAACAAAACATTCTGCATATTGGGCTCCTGCATTATCAGGTCATCCTCAACTTCTCAATGACACACTTGGAGAGGCGAAATATATGTGGCAGTGCGGAAAAATAGGATATACCAGTCGTTTCCTCTACCACGTTGGAATCTTGATCGGGTTATCAATGAGTTATTATTCTATCTATGGCTCTTGGCTGTTTAAGTTTTATTCAGTTTTAAACAAGACAATTTCTTTAACTCTAGGATAGAGATAAAAAAATGAACTGTGGTTATTTAAAAAAACTATGAGCCTAGAGGCTATTTATGTAATTAAGCAAGCTTTTATGTGGGTCTGGATTTTTTTGAATTGGATTAGGAGACTTATTTTTCTTTTGGAAATTTTAGTGAAGATGTTTTATCTATGAATGAAATGATATATCTTGCACAACCTTCAAAAATGTGTGTTTGAATGAAAGAACAAATCTCTGTTGGGATATATGTTTGTGTGCAGAATATTTTACTTCTTTGATTATCTGCTTATTATAAGTCTGTGAATTTATTTGATGAATGAAATTAGTTGTAAGTTGTTTGTTGTTTGTTTGGATGTTCTGATCCCCCTTGTCCTTTGAGGTATGAGTGAGTCTTGATCAGAGTCCATAATACATTGAGCACACTTTGTAAAGTTAGTTTTATAAGAGTAAAATATTTGAAGTTAAAGTCTATGGGCTTTGCATTATGAATAATTGTTTTGTAGCGTTCATATTGTGTTGACAAATGGATGTGAAAATCCTTTCTCTCTTTCTGGTTAAAAGTGCATTTCTTTGTGATTACTTTACATAAAAAAATATTGAATATCATATGGGGAGCTGCACCCTTATGCAGAGGGTATACCAATAATCGGTTCACCCAATTGTTGGTTTCTTTTTCTTTTCAGCAGGGGTATGCATGAGTCATTATAAAAACATTAGAGAAAGTCCAATTTGCTAACCAACACATGGTTTAGCTTCTTTTTATAGGAAATTCATTAGAGGTTTTAGCCATGTGTGTGCACCTATCTTGAACACCATCAAAGGTGGGATAAAATATCAGTTTAAGTGGACTAGTGCAACAGACAAAGGGTTTGAGTTGTTAAAACAAAAGGTAGCAGAACTTCCTTACCTTAGGCTCCCTTATTTCAATCATCTCTTCACTATGGAGTGTGATGCCAACAAGTTGGCTATAGGGGCCGTTTTGAGCCAAGAAGGTCACCCAGTTGTATTTTTATCTGAGAACCTCAATGAAGCAAAAAAAAGTATTCTACCTATGATCTAGAGTTATATGCTATGGTGAAAGAACTCAAGAAGTGGTGAAATTATTTGTTACCTAAAGAGTTCATAGTCTACACTGATAATCATGCACTTAGTTCTTTGAATGGGCAGGAGAAATTGAATCAAAGACACCTCAAGTGGGTTTAGTATTTGCAGGCCTACACCATTTCCATCAAGCACAAGAAAGGAATCACTAATAAGGTAGTAGATGCCTTAAGTAGAGGGGTTCTAACCATTCAATAAGTAAAACTACAAAGTGTGGGGTTAAATGACCTCAAAGATCTCTACCAAGGTGACAAAGATTTTGGTGAAGCATATGATGTTTGCTCAAAGGTTGCTAACACTTGTCATGTTACCTATTTTGATTTTCTATTCCAGGAAGGCTTATTATTTAAAGGACACCTACTTTGCATACCACAGTTCTCTATGAGAGAAATTATCATCAAGGAGAAGCATCAAGGCAGTCTAAGTGGACATTTTGGTCTTGACAAGACCTTAGAGCAGGTTGGTAGGTTCTACCATTGGCCCAGACTACAATCAAATTGTTGGTCCTCACAACTGGAATGACAACTAGGTTATAAAAACTTAATTCAGGGATTGGAAATCCTTACTAAAAAACTAGCTTTCCTGTAGTAAAGGCTCATTTACTTTATTGACCAGGGATGTAAACTCGAAACAAGCCAACACTGTATGTGCACTATGTTCAAATTACAACCATTATATCCTACTGCTGGAAAGGAAATTCTTTGAAATAAATATGAAAAAACATGACAAACTAATACCTTATTAGAACTTATAACTGAAAGTAACTTAAGCAACTTCTACTGAATAACAATGTTTTGGCCAACGGATAGGAACTACTCTACCCGTTGAGGTTGCAAGAACAGACATAAGAACTGTTTCCAATGGTTGCAGGAATAGTCAAATGCCAAAACAACAACTATTACAAGATGGAAATTAACTAAAAAACACAAAGGAAATACTCACCAAGTGGCCCCCCTTGAGTGAGTATATCTAAAACTCTAGATAGCAACTGATGAACTCAAAATAACATTGTCTTCTTTATTCCAAATTGACTACAAAATACATCTGGAAACTGGATACTACAAATTCTATATCATTTCATCCCCCTAAGAGGAGATAGAGACCTTTTATTTATAAGGAAACTTTATAATAGATTCCTAACTGATCAACCCACTTCCCAAAGGAATAGGCAAACTGGGTTTATTATATTAAAAAAAAAGTCAATGCAGGAAAATAGAACAACAACTATCCTACAGTTGAGAAGATATAGCATGAATTCCTTCCTGGATTTAAGCTCCACTATGAACAATTATGAATGTCCCACAAATCACTCTACCGAGGAAGCGATCAAGTGGTTATGATCTTCTTCAATGTTGCTCCACTTTGGTTGGGTTTGCATCGTAGCGACATGTTGATGTTCCTCTTAACCACTAGTTTAGTCTCTCTTTTATCTTGGTTGACCCTGCATTATGATGTTAATGTGCACAAAAGAATGTGTATCTATTGATGTTAACATAACATAAATTAAAACAAATTCTATGATTGATTTAGATAATTTGCATAGATGAACCATTTAAAAATTATTAGATAACTACCTTAGGTATATAATAAATTAGTTCCAGAAATACTTTAAAAAGGAATCAACTAGGAAAGTCTTCTGACCCAAATATCACCCAGACACAAGACCTAATCAGGAATTCTATGAAAAAAATCTATCAAAACAGAGCCATTATTTAGGCTCATTATTGCCCCCCAACCTAGCTTCTTGATGATCCTCCAACAACAGAAAAGTTTTGAATTCTGGCATTGATTTTGAAATTGCCGAGGGTAAATTGCCTAGAACCTCCTGTAGACAAACTCCAATAGAACCCTTTCATCTTTTCCAATCGTGTCTACCTAGAGCATTCTACTGCTTCATCATACGGCGGGTCATTATTCTTGCATCCCATTAGTGGCCATAGGAGGATTGGTGGCTAGAAGCTAAGGGGCAACTAGTGTCTTCCTTTCATTCTTCCCAAATGTATATATTTGGGTGCCCTCCTTAGCGCTGCATGAAAATTTGACAAGGAGTGTGGCTCAGATTGTTTCAACTCATCTGGTAGGCTATTCTAGCATTGGACTAAATTCCCTATTTCTACCCGTCCTTCTCCTGTAGCCATTTTCTCATATTCCTTGTATATTTCTTCTCTTAAGGGCATAGTATTTTTCCCAAAATCTGGCTGATACATAATTTTTTTCTAGTGTAACAGAGCCTTCTTGGATTTCTTGACTCAGCTCTCAACGGAAGTGAGAGATCAAGTTCTTCCTTCCTATGTATCTTGAATTGTTCTCCCCTTGTAATTTCATTTTGAAGCCATGACATGAGAGCTCTTAGCTGGATATCTCAAATGTAAAGCAGAGGATTCCAATCAACATCATCAGAAACAACGTAATTATGTAAATAAAATTCACAGAGAAAATTCTTGATGGCTATAGGAGATATTTGGTAGACATGATAGAACTACTCAGGTGTTTTTGAAGAGGGTCTTAGATTCCTAACAACTGTCATCATTTGAAAACAAAGATGTTGTTCTTTCAAATACAAGGAGTGAACTTGAGGTGGTGCTTTGCATTGTATTATTTTTGGTACCATGGTGGCTACCATTTCCACCTTAATTTTAAGCTGAGCAATCTCCTCATCTTTCTATTCAATAACTTTCTTTTGTTGGTCAATAAGCCTCTGCATTTATGCTTTTTCTAATTCTCATTCTTGGTAAAAGGCAAGTGCAACTGCATGACTGGTAAGAGAAGATGGTGGTCTATGAATAGGTACTTTAGGCTTTGACTTTCTAGCCCCACTTCCTATTTCAACAATCTGCTCTGTGGTGGATGCCAAACTGTTAAGCCCATCAAAGCCTACTTCTTCCTATAGCTACTCATGAGGGTTCTGCAACTCTTCTTCCTCATCCTTATCTTCTTCCTTACTAATATCCTTAGGTGAGGATGAAGTAACATCATCCTGGTAAGGAATGTGTGGCTCGTGCTATGGAGAATCAACCAAAATATTGACATTCGACTCCTCTGATTGCTTCTGTTCTTTAGGCTTTTTCTGAAGCCTATCGCTTCCTCTTTGAGACACTTCTTTGGCTGTTGCAAGATGGCTTTCTGTACCTACTTCCTCAGTTGTTTCCTTAGCTACTACAGTGGTTGCAGGAGAAACCATTTTTGCAACTTTTCTTTTCTTTGCAACAAGAGAGGCTAAATCCCCACTTTTTCCTTTCTCTTTCTTCTTTTTTGTGTCAATATGCTTCTCTTTGCCTTTCTCCCTTCATGCAACAACCCTAGTTATTATTGAGATTTGTGAAGGAACCCTTGCTGAGGCTTTTTCTACTTCAGACAAGGCTTCTCCTTGTGATGGTTCCTCTGTTGTAGGAACATTTTGATTTGGTGATATCCCAGAGATGAGGGTTCAATAGCAGGACCAGGTGTTTCCAAATTTTCCCGCTCTTGAGATGGGAGCGGTTCCACTGGAACCACATTATCTACCCTAAATCTTCCAACTTTCACAAATTCATCCCAGAACATCTGGTAAACATCTCTTAAATACCTTTCAATCAACAACTTATTCAAACAATGATGAGACACAAAGTGAGGCCTACCTTTTTGTGTTTCTGTTGTGCTAATGGAAAGAAGATTGTACAGTATATTCAAAACATTCATTCTTCTTCCATGGCATAGATGACTCAAAAGTTTGAAATGATGGGAATGTAGACATGAGAATCTCCCTTCACAAGTTAAATATTTTATGACATATAATGATATTGATCTCAATTCAGGCAGAAGGGATTCTCATCTGGCCCCTTTCTTGTCCATTACCAAAGATGGGTCTCCTTGTCGTGTAAATTTTTCTCTCACACTTCGTGCGTCCTTTGATTCAAGATATTTTTTATCGTCTATTTGCAACCTAGTTACTTCTGTAATTCGTTATTTTGTCACTACAACTATCAATCCTTTCACCCGAGCTTCTCCATCTGAAAATGTGTAAGTGGATTCTCTTGCAACCTCCTCATTGAACTCAGTTAGCTTCATAAAATAATCTAACCACCCACTATTGTGGAATTCTGGTTCACAATCCTATTCTTGTAGAAGGATATCATGGACTATAGGTTCATGACAAATTGGTGGACCACCCATTGTAATGTTGAAACTCTCAACTCACCAATGGTGGAAATATTCCCAATTCTGCAAACTTTCAAAAGAAATATGCTCTATTTGCCCAGAACCCAGCTGCAATTCCAAAATAACTCAAGGCAGACAAAAGGAAAATAGTTCATAATATCACATGAAACCAAAATAATTTAAATGTAAACTCAATTTGAGATGACATAAGAATTATCCATGAGAATAATTCACATCGTGTTTTTCCCCCAAACCTAAGGTTTAACAGGTGTCCACACATGTGGAGGATGACTGAAAAGGACACTATGCAAATACCATTATGATATGAAATATCATTTAATTACATGTATGTAACAAAAAAACATACAAGCGTACCGGATATCGTGCCATAATGACTCTAGTTGGAGAAATTTATTATGTAGGAAGTTGATCTGCTATGCACGACAAGCAAGGCAAAAAAATGAATGACAAGAGTGGAAGGGAATGGGTGAAGGCGGAAATGAAATATTTATTGCAAAGAAAAGTACTTCCATGAAAAATGGAAGTATTTATAATGAGCATGCAACAAAGATTTAGGAAGAAGGCGAAACAAAAAGGTTGCCACCCATTGCTGCATGAATCTCATGATTTTTCGAAGTAGTGAATTGCTGTAGGAATTTCTCCTTGGAAAAACACTTATGATAGAGGCGCAGGCGATGACCATTCACCAACAATTTGAATTTGACAGGATCAATTATGGACAATCGTACTGCACCATTAGAAAATGTTTCAATCACCTCATAAGGCCCTAACCAACGCGTTTGCAATTTTCCCAAATTGTCCTTATACCTAGAATCATAGAGAAGGGCTTAATCTCTTGGCTTGAATGCTTTGTCTTTTATATATCTATCATGCCACTTCATGCGTTGATTCTGAATTGTTTCTATGTGCTACAGGGCTGAATTCCTAATTTTGTCCAAGGCATTAAGCTGCAGGAGCCTTTCCTATTGTGTTGCAGAGAGAGTCATATCCAAGGCTATGGCTGTTCTAAGTGTCTTATGCTCAAATTCCACATGCATCATAGCTTTTGTCCCACACACCATTTCATAGGGTGTAAACCCTATAGTGTTTTTTCATGTGGTTTGATAGGCCCATACTGCTTCAAGCAACCTACTAGACCAATCCTTACGATGAAGGGCTACTATTTTGGTTAATATAGATTCAATTTCCTTATTGGTAATTTCAGCTTGCCCATTTGCTTGAGGATGGTAGGGAGTGGATTTCCTATTCCTTATATTATATTCATTGACCATGGAGGTGATCAAAGTGGAAGTAAATTGCGCCCCTTGATCAATCACAATCTCTCTGGGAACTCCAAATTGTGTAAAGATCTCCTCATACAAAAATTATGCTACCTTGTTATGCCTGGCATGTTTGAATGCTTTGACCTCAACCCATTTTGTAACATAGTTTGTACACACAAGAATGCATGACCTACCGTTTGAGGATGGATCAATTGGCCCAACAAAGTCTAACCCCCATTTGTCAAATGGTGTAACAACCACTTGTGGATACAAAATCATCTCATCAGACCAAGTTGGTCTTCCCATTCATTGACATCTATCACATTTTCTGGTATACTTGACTGCATCTTTGTGCAAAGTCAGCCAATAATATCTTGTAGTTAGTATCTTTAGAGTTGTTCTCTTGGTAGAAAAGTGACCTCTACAAGGCTCATCATGGCAAGCATGAAGGATATCATAAGTTTCATCTTTTGTAACACATCGCCTCATAACTTGATCTGGCTCTGTATAGAATAAGAAGTCTACTATCCATGAAAAATTGAAACTCTTTTCTACCAGTAACCTTCTTTCTTTTGGTGAGAAATAAGGAGGGATTTTTCTAGTTGCTAAGTAGTTAGCTATGTCAGCATACCATGGAATGTTCACATTAATTGAAAACAAATGCTCATCTGGAAAGGAATCATCAATGGCTTCAGGATCATTCTGTGTTTGAAGTCTGGGCGGAAAGTCTACCACTACATTTGACTTACCTGGCTTGTCAATGATAGTGATGTCAAATTCTTGCATTAGCAATAACCATCGTGACAACCTTCCTGAAATGGAACTTTTATTCATAAGGAACCTTATGGCTGCATGATTAGTATGCACAAAGATTTGATAGCTAGTGATATAGTGTCTGAACTTGTTGAGGGCATAGATAATAGATAACGTTTCCTTTTCTATGACAATATAATTTAGCTCAGGTCCCTAGAAATTTTTGCTGATATATTAAATTGCATTCTCCAAAACTCCTTGTTTCTGCCCCAAGATTGCTCCAATTGCAAAATTTGATGCATCTGTGTGAATGTGAAAAGGAAGAGACCAATTAAGTCCTTTGACTATAGGAGCCTGGGTTAAGGCTCCCTTAAGTTTAGAAAATGCCTCTTCACATGTTGGCATCCATTCAAGCTCAACATTCAGTGTTAAGAGAGAATATAGAGGTCCTGCGATCTTACTAAAGTCCCTTATAAATCTCCTATAGTACCCTGCGTGGCCTAAAAAACTTCTTACATCCTTTTGTTTTGCAGGACCAGGAAGGTTAAGTATTGCCTCAATTTTGGTTGGATCAACTTGAATGCCTGACTGAGAAATACGATGCCCCAATACTATCCTTTCTTGCATCATCATGAAGCATTTGTCATTGTTTAGGGACAAATTATGATCCTCACACCGTTGCAACACTTTGACAAGGTTTTGTAATGCTTCCTCAAAGGTGGCTCCATAAGAAGTGAAATCATCCATATAAATTTCCATACAATCATGGGAAATATCTAAAAATATACTGAGGAAAACCCTTTCAAAGGTTGTAGGAGCATTGCACAGACCAAAAGGAAGAACTGAATAGGCATACGTTCCCTAAGGGCAAGTGAAGATTGTCTTTTCCTAGTCTTTGAGAGCTATTCTGATTTGATTGTAACCACTAAATCCATCCAAAAATGAAAAGTATTTCTTGCCTGCTAAAGAATCTAATACTTGATCAATGAATGGAAGTGGGAAATGATCTTTCTTAGTAGCAGTGTTGAGCTCCCTACAGTCCACACAAACTCTCCATTCACCTCCTTTCTTAGGGACTATAACCAGAGGCAATATCCATTGACTATCTGAAATAGGGTAAATGAACCCTTCATTAAGTAACTTTTGTGATTCCTCCTTGACTATTTCCCTAAATGTGGGATTAATCCTTCATTGAGGTTGTCTAACGGGTTTACAATCTTCTCTAATATAAATCTTGTGAGTACACAATGTAGGATCCAATCCTTTCATGTCATGATAATCCAATGCAAAGGCTTGTTTATGGGTCTTGAGTAGTTCTATTAAGGACAACCTTTGGTCTGTTGTAAGTTGACTATTGATATTCAAGTTCCTTCTTGAAGCAATCTCTACTTGAGTGATTGACTCAATATTAGATATTTTAGATAAACAAGAGGTTTGGATTTCCTGCAGCAGTAAGGTATGAAATATATATGTGGCTATAGGATAATCCAAAGAACTTGCAGACCGAAGGAGAGTATGCAAATAACATGGTTGTATACTAGATAACTATTGAGTTGCTCCACAATTATTTCCTATGATGTCAGAGAGTACCTTATTATCTTCTTGGAGTTCTATGAGCGGTTCCCTAGTCAACATCATAAGCTGCTGAACATAATTAAATTCCTCTGCTTCTTCTCCTATATCTGGCCATACTACTTTCTCTTGATCAAGTTGTGGTTATGCGGGAGAATATAGTGAACGAGTTTTAGTAGTGATACCATCTGAAATGGTCATGTCCCCTGACTACAACCTATGTATGCATCAGCTGTAGCAAGCCAAGGTCTTCCCAAAATGATTGGATACCCCCCAATGTTGCTTTAGGAGAAAGTATCATAAATCAACTGGATATTCCCAAGAATCTAGTGTGACAAAAATATCTTCAACCATCCTATTAAGTTGAACAGTGGAGCTATCTGCAACTTGCAGGACTGTTGGGGTAGATCTAAGACTAGTAATACTGAATTGCTGCATGACATCCTTGATCATCACATTTATGGCTGCTCCCAAATCTATCAGGACATTTTTAATTTGAGTTCCATTGATGACTACCTTCACAACAAGACTTCTTGGGTCAGAATATTTAGGGACAACAACTTTTCCTAACATAATATTAGCCAGTTGCCCTACTACATGTACTGTTTGTGGGTCATTTTTCTTCCATCCAGATTTTTTTAAACATGCCTCCTTAATAGCTTTTCCATATATGGGAATATCCTTAATATCTTGAAATAGTGGAATCTTTACACATATATGTTTTTGTAGATCAGGAAATTGAAAATCATCAAAACAATAGCAATTAGGACAACCACAAAACCTAAAGCTGCTATGAAAGCAATCCTAAATCCAATCAATGAAGACATAAAGACAAGATATTCAAATCAAATGAAATCGAAGCAAACCGACACATATATCTCCTTCATGTGGCTCCATTTTTCTTCTTTCACCTTCAAATTTGATGTGGATCTCACCTACAAGTGCAAAATGCAAGTGTAAAGCAAGTTGTTGAGAGATGAAATTTGCAGCATAAGGTTACTAAAAAATGTGATTGATTCCCTTTTCATTGAAGAAAATCATCCAATTTATAGACAAATTGGAGAGAGGACAATATTAGCATGAAGAGATTTGAAAGGAAATTCAAATCAAGAATGGCAAAATTATGACAAATGTGTGACACTTTCTATGCAAGGTGTATGACAAATTATGCACAAATTATGACAAGTTGCTATGCAAGATGTATGACAAATTATGACAAGATTGAAATGCCATTCCCATGACAAAAGGGAAGAGAGAAAATAGCCTCCATGATTGCAACAAATGGAAGCATAAACATAGGAGAAAATGAGGGAATGAAATTAGGGGAAGTATTAGAAAAATTAAAGAAAATAGGAGAAATAGAAATTAGGAATTAGGAGAAATTAGCAAATTAGAAAATTGAGGAAAAAGATGAAATAGAAATTATGTGAATTAATTAATAGGTTTTCATCCATTAATTAATTCATGAAAGAGACCTAGGACTAAATAAATAGATTTATTTAACCCACAAAGAAGAAGAAAAGGATTAAATGAACAAATCATAAAACCCTAGAAATAAGAGGACAAGGAATTAGGTCAAGACAACAAGAAATTAATGTAGGTTCGATCATGATTCTGATTGACAAAGGACCAATGTTGATAAATGATTGAGATTGGTTGACAAAAATCAATGACAAATTGACCAAGATTGACAAGGAGATCAAATTGATAGGCACCAATTGACGAGGAACAATGACTAATCGATCCAAATTGACATGATTGAAAAGGACAAGGATCGATGATGAATTGATCGCAAAATGACAAGATTGACAAGGACAAGGATCGATGATGAATCGATCACAAAATGACAAGGCTGACAAGGATAAGGATCGATGACGAATCGATCACAAAATGACGAGGCTGACAAGGACAAGGATTGATGACAAATCGATCGAAAATGATGAGATTGACAAGTTGATAATCACAAATGATTACTAACAAGCTAAAGATGATTGAAAGATTGACAAGAGGACAAAACCCTAATTCTATCATCGATTAGGATTGACGATGTCCAAAATGATGATAAATGAGCACACACCTTGATGCAATAGGATAAGATCGACAAAAATCATGACTGAAGATTGCTATCGACAAGACCTAATTCGAAAGTGATAAAAATGAGGAATGCAGAAGGAGGACTCGATGCTCGCAAATGATAAAGACCAAGTGTGCAACATAGAAGAAATGTTAATGTGATGCAAGAACCCTAAAATAAGGCAATGCACAAATGTTAAAGTATGACTCCACAAGTGTTGACCATTTTTAGACGTCTACAATTTTAATTGATCAATAAGATCAAAATCTATGTCATCCTGTTGCCTAGACACTTCTACCTACAATCTTTGAGGAAATGGAGGTGTTCTAATAGGTGTGTCTGAAGTCTCAGATTGAGGTACCTGCTTAGGGTTTTCAAGTTGACCAGGTGTAGTATCTTGAACAATCTCCTCAGATGGTAATTCCGTTATAAATGGAGGAGATGGGGTAGGAAAAGTTATTCCTAACCATAAGTGAATATCACTTATATTAAGAGAATATGCAGGATATTGATTAGGATTGGTTGAATAAACTTGTTGCTGTTGCTGAGGTTTGCTATTGGGATTTGGCATAGGTTGTGTTGGTAGTTGAGTTGGCTTGGGTGGAGTAGCATTAGGAGCTGGTGGCATTGAAGCCGACTATTGGGATTGTTGTTGTGGCTGTAGGAAACTTGATGACTGGTTTGACCATTGTTGACCCCCCCTCCATTGCGCTGATTGTTGCCAGTTACTTTGAGGCGGTGACCGATTCTCTTGTGGCTGTTGTGTGTGTGAAAAAGTGAACATGTAGCTGCAAGCACAACACTTCAATTAAGTCATTATATACATGGTTAATAATCAATAATCAATAAGTAATAAACCATAACAAAGCGACCAATTTCCTTCTAAAAGATGTGAGTATAAGATTGCTCTTAGATTTTTTATAAGCAATACTAGTGACTAGACTACACCAAGACAAAGGATTTAATCTATATGATATTTAACTATATGGATGCAAAATGGATGAATAATTCAAGCAAAAATCAATTCAAGCAATGATGGATGCAAGCAATAATGGATGTAAAATGGATGCAAATAATCTAAAAAGCATAATAATCTTCAATGACTCTAGAGTGAAATTAGCGTGATAATAATCTCCAAGCGTGTTCTGAAAAATCTCTGGGGTGAATTGGAATGAGAGCTGAAGACTGAATTTATAGAGAATCACAAGAGAAATGATGAAAAAGCTTAATTTTGGATTAATTGAAATAATTGAGAAATCATGTTCATTTAACCTTGAGATAGATTCCAATTATAGTTTAATTGAAATGCATTCAAATTAGAAGTCCAAGTTGCATTGGAAAATAATAATAAATCAATTCCATGCATATCTGATAAAAATAGATAATTCTTTAATTTATTCAAGAAAAAGGTCTTTTCAATGCAACTGAACTTCTTTTTCTTAAAAGCTTTGAGTTCCAATTTTAGAGAATAATTCAATAATTCAATTAAATTGCTTTTCTGATTTCAAGTTCCAAATTTAGAAAAAGAAATAATATCTCAAGTTTGATTTCTCTCTCAATTCAATTCTTTTTGTTTTATTTTCAATTCAACTCTTTGTAATAAATTAATCCTTTTTGCATGATTGAATGACAAATTTATTAATTAATTAAATATGCAAGGATATTTAATAAATTAAAATGGGATAATTGATCAAAATGATATTATTGGAAATGATTTGATTAATTAAATAAATATTTAATTAATATTGAGTAGTTAATTTGCCATGTGATATTTGATAATTAAAGAATTAATAGTGTGCTCAAGATTGATTTAATTGCCTTTGGTTAGGACCTTGGTGATGTTGTCGAGATTAGGGGCCCATGGTTTAGATGACCATTTTTAGGGTATCACATTTGCCCCTCTTTGAATTAATGTGCGAGCAACACGTTGGTTCAAAGAATGTGTGATGTCTAGGAGATGCCAGTTCTGAACTTGATTGATCACGAACTAGATGAAAAGCAAGGTGTTTAGCTTGATTTGAAGCGACAAAGCTGAATGAAGTTTGATTAAAGTGATACCGATCTCGAACTTGATTGAACTAAGGAACGATAGAAAACAAAGATACCGAACTTGAACTTAATTGATCAAGAAGCGGATCTTACTGATCTAGAACTTGATTGAACTTAGATGCAGTGAGTGATGACAAAAATCGATCTTGAACTTGATTGATCAAGACACGATGAGCGAAGAATGAACCGTTTAGCTTGATCAAGAAATGAATACTGAACACCTGCTTAGATTTAGTGTGATCAAAGATACTCTTGAAACTTTTGATTGAGTTTAAACGAGTAATCAGCTTGATTTGAAATGATGAAACTAATTAACATTAAGAGATTAATTCAGATGATTGAGAGATATCAACTTGATTTGAAGCGATGAAACTGATATGCCCCTAGCAATTGATTTGATTTAGATGATCGAGAGATCTCAACTTGATGTGAAGCGATGAAGCTGAGATGCCCCTTAGCAATAAGAATTGATTTTCTTTAGTTGAAAAGATTTTGCTCAACTTGTGATGAAGATTTGAAAAATTTTCTTGACTTGTGAGATGTGAAGTCATAAGGTCATGAGCATGCCCCCTCGGGAGTGAAATCAAAAGATAGCGAGGGATTGATTATAGGCAATTGTGTGGCGAAAATAAGTTATTTGAGCACAAATTGATTCTGAGAATTTTTTGAAAATTTCGGCAATGATTGATGAGAAATTGAGCATAGAGTTGATTGTAATGTTGATGTGTAGAATGAAATTGAATTAAGATTCAACGTTGAAATTTGAGCGCAATTTGAAGAAAGAATGAGCATTTGATGAAAAAAAAGCGCTAAGTGGTCAAAATTGTGAAATTGGCTAGCAAAATGATCTCGAATTTCGATTTCGATCCCAAAAATGGAATCAGAGTAGGAAAATTAGCTAAGGATACAATTTTCATGACCATCGGAGCAAGTTGAAAAATTAGGTTTTAGGCTATATATGGGACGAAAGTGTCATTTTCAAATCATTTTAACCCTCCAAGTTTGAAAATTCAAAAATCCTTCTGCGAGAAAAATGCTGGTCCCTACTCTTCAGCATCAATTTGAGCGCCAGAGAAGACATAATCGACCCTGAAACTATGAGCCAGCGGTAAGTGATTGATCTTAAGCCTCTTTATGTTTCCAATTTTGAATTTTTTTATGCTTTTTTTGAAGTTTTTCATGGGTTTTGGGTCGGGTGTCTCGGTTTATCGTGCGAGACAGGATCCTGTCTTGTACAAGAAACTGGTAAAAAATCTTTTTTCGTTTGAGCCTACTAGTTTTGTCGTACGGGGTCCACCCTCGTGTCGTACGATAGGTCTATTAAAAGACCATTTTGTCATGCAATGTGTAAAAGTTTATCGTTCGAGGCTATTTTCTTGTACGAAAGCCATTCCTGACTCGTACAGGATGCTGCTTGACTGTGTTTTGTCATTTGAAAGACAATGATCATTTTTGAAAGTGTAAACATGAAATTTTGGTTTTGCATTTGACTTATTTGGATTTGCGTGATGTTTAACTTCTCTTGTAGGCTCATTTGGAATGTTTTCTGATGATCGTTGTTGGGTTTTTGCAGGTTCGATTACCTCCTGTGCTCTTCAGATGTGTATATCCACCTACGATGGCATTAGTGCGTCATTTATCTGAGGTTGAGTAGGCTCATGTTGATTTGTGCGGCTTGACTCATTTATTGCAATTACCTGATATCCATGTGAATCATGAGATGCTCACGACATTAGTAGAGCATTTTCATTCGGAGCATAATACATTTCATTTGCCAGTTGGGGAGTTGACTATCACTCCCGAGGATGTGTACAGGATCCTTCATATCCCCTTTGTTGGGGATAAGGTGGATTATGATATCGCATTGTTACCTGGACTACAAGCTCTTAGGAACGTATTCAGGGACCCAAATATTTTGACTCGTTCCATGAGTTGGGACATACTTATGAGCAGGTATAGTGAGGAGTATCCCTTGACATGTGTTCTAGTAGGGTTCATTGGTTGCTTCTTGATGCCGAACAGAGGGCAGCAGGGTTTCCAGAGCAGATGGGGCCGGATGCTAGAGAGGTTGATAGAGACCCCTCAGAGACTTGGCTGGGGCTCTTGTTTATTGGCCCACATGTATCAAGAGATGCATGAGATTGTTTACAAAGATGGGCAGAGCATGGCCGCGGGTGTATACATTTTTACAGGTGTGGGCTTGGGAGCACCTTCTTGTTTGTCGGTTGATTGTAGATGACAGTAGAGAGCTCGGGCAGCCAATCATTTATAGGTATGCCAGATATATCACACAGCCCCATTTGGGCAAGATGGATTTCTAGAGATGGCAGTGTTATCACTGTTTAAAAACTAGGTTTTCCTTTCCCATAATTGGCTATGATTTTGAAATTTTGAATAAGACATGCTAGCAATTGCTTCAGCTCTGTGTTAGGTCTTAAGGGTTTAGGGTTTTTAGTTTTAAAATTGCTCAATGTGTTATAAAAAACCCTCTAGTTTCTATTTCTTCGTTAGTTTATCCACTTAAGTAATGGGTCTCAGGTTCGTCGAAAGTGTCCCCCCTTGTCATTTTCCTAGGCGGTCATTTGAATTAATCCTAAAATTTTATGCCTTATATATATTTCCCCCTTAATGTTGTTGGGCCCAGTAAGTGGTGCGCATCTCTCAGGAAGATCTATGGTTTTCACTATTTCGCTAGGTGAAGTTGCGCGTGGTTTAAAACCCACGAAATGGTGAAAAGGCTTTGCATTCAAAATGGCGATTTTGGTAAGGTTTAAAGAGGTCTCATCTTGTCCAAGATCCAATGGCTGGCGTTATTTCACAGCTTGAACTTGCAAGCAAAATACCTTTCATGAAATGGCGAAATCGTTTGGTGGGACCCTGCATGCGAGGATTTTCTAAGTGATTACAAGGCGATCAAGTCCCATTTGATCCGACGGTTTGCGCTATTTCGCAAGATGAAAATGCTCGACAGTTATCTTTCACGAAATGGCAAAATGATGTGGCACTCCAAGTAGATAATCCAGCTGGTCTAGAAAGTGAGTGAGATGGTTGCACGTGGCAGAGATTACAATAGTCAGCAAGGCGGATCCGAAGGGTGAAGAGTTGGTAGTCCCAGAGGTGAGTCATGCCGCGGGATAAGAGGTGACCTGACACATGCAGGTGGTAAAAATTAATTGGAAACCAATGTTTTCTCTCAGAAAATGAAAGACTGACATGTCAGCTTTGAAAGTGACTAGATGCCAGGTGTTTGAGGTTGAGTCAGAGGGCCCACGTCTGCCGGAGTCTGTTCAGATGGTTAAGCACCGAGCAAGTAGAAAATAATCCAACGACCCACGTGAATTCGCAAGGGTAAGATGCTTGTGCTTTATACTCTGTGAAATGGCAAAAAAGTTTTTCATCCCCAACAACAGATAAAACATAAGGTTAAAAGAGGATTGACTTTGTTTTGATCCATCGACCGACGCTATTTCGCGGTTGCAAGATGCTTGAAGGATATGCTTCGCGAAATAGCAAAATTAATAGAGGTTCATCTAGGTGTAAGGCTAGATGGTGATGTGTCGGTGGACACATGGTTTCAGAAGAAGCTGAGGGCCTGCCAAGGTGTAACTGATGGTAAAAGGGAGAGACATGTGGCCAACGCGAAACTAGCTTGAACGGTTTTCTAAAACCAATGGCTGAGTGCCACGTGGTAATCAATAACCAATAAAAGGCGGCGTCAGCAAAGCAGGCATAAAGGGCTTCCCTTAAAGGATGGTCATCTCCAATCTAATCCAATGCTTTGCATTGTTTCGCAGCCCAAAGTTGATAGATTTTTAAGCTTCGCGAAATAGTGAAAGATCGCTAGTAGTTAAGGTAGAGGCGTGGTTAGTAAAGATGTCTGTGGTCTCGGTGAGAATTAAAGGCCGAGCAATTAGAGTTCCATCTAATGTCTGGCACTGTTTCACAAAGGAGAAGTGCTCGAAAGATAAAGTCTGCGAAATGGTGAAAAGGAGGTGGGGCCCAGTGCGAAGGTAACACTGTTAAGTCAGTATAACAGCCGATCAAGTTTCTTTTGATTGGACTGTTGGCGTGATTTCGCTTATCGAAATTGTCTGAAGGTTATGCTTCACGAAACAACGAAAAAGCAAAAGGAAAGAATTGCAGGAATGTTGTGGCCTGTTGGAGAAAAAATTATGAATTCTCTCATGAATTCAATTCTGAAGGGATGGCCAAAGCATGTGGAATCAATGTTGTAGTTAAGACCCTGGGTACCATATATGATCTCCTGTCGATTGAGTAAAAGTATCATTTAGAAGAATTGTTGCAGAAGAGGAGATACAAAGCTTTTGTCTTCAGATACAGAGTGATTCAATTTAGTTGCAGAGAAGATTCCTCTGAGCTAAAATTAGGTTTTCTTGTACTCCTGTGTGGTAATCGCTTTATAGTGTTTTAATTAAGGTCTTGATTCATCGCTGAACCATTTGGGGGTAGTTTTTTGATTGCTTACATTTTCAAATGGCACTTAAGAGAGAGTTTTCCGGGAAGGTTAATTATCAGGAGAGGGCTATTTGTGATGATTTTCTTGAGCAGTTGACGTTGTCAGCTAACCAAGCCTCAAAAGTAAAAGAGCTAGTGCCTAGAGCTCCTCGTTTGAAGATAGGAGAAGGGCTATATGACAAGGGCAATTGGTTGAGAGATCCGCAAGTCGGATTGTCTGGGTTGGGGTTATTTAAGGTTGGATTTGGAATGAGGAATTCTCTGGCCCCACAAAATAGCATTTGGGAGTTAGATGTAGGGAAGTTGGTAGTCCCAGGGGTATTCATGGACATGGATTTGTTGACTCAAATTGCACACAATTATGATCCAGTTACTAGAAGCATTAGGGACATAAATGGAAAAGCCCTTATTGATATTAATACTGAAGAGTTCAGAAGTGCTTTTGGGCTAAATGAGTTTACAAATTTTCTTGAACCCATAAATTTCAAATCATTATCTCAAGTATACAGTGCACAGAGGAATCATCTTAGGAGTGGGCCTCTTAAGGAATTTTTTTTGAAGATAGGTGGGTTGACAGTTGTAGGACTCAACATAGAAGAGCCCTTCTCATTGAATCTGTTCACCCTTAGGGCTAAGGGAATGTATTGGTCACTCTGCCAAGTTTTGGGAGAAGATGCTAGAGCAAATATGCCCAATCACTACTTGTTAATGATTGCTTAGATTTTAAATCCTTCCCTTGCAGTAACATTTGATTATGCTTCTTTCATTGCTGATGCTATCCATGGAGGGTTAGTAGGAATAACAAATGGGAAGGTGGATAGGCCTTTCAGATGGTACTCACTCCTGATGCATCTATTTCTGTTCAAAGGAGGTGATTACTTTGCTAGTGGACTGGACCTTATCAAAGAGAAGGAAGGAGAAAAGATGCCAATGCAACTATGGAGTACTATCTTGTCATGGGATAGAGAGGATGCTAGTTTCCTAAAATTTGATAAATATTTTGCATCCAAGATTAGGACTCTCCTCTGCTCAGAGAACCCAAGAATCCCCAAGGTTCTTTTGGAGTTTGTTAGACCAAAAGAATTTGCAGAGAGCATAAAGATTGTTCACAATTGGGGTGACATTTATCTGTACCCAGTCTCAACTATTTTCAGGGTCTTTGGTTTTAAAGGCACTCCATTCTTATTGCCATATCAGGTCCCTCTCAAAGTGGGAATTATAGAATTCCTCAGACAGATTGGTGGTGTACAAGAGGCAGAGTTGACAGGCAGGGGTAAAGGGACTATCTTCCTTATGGTTACCATAGCCCATCAATTTATAATAACCAAGGGGGGTTGGAATTGTTTTGAAGACTTTCTCAAACCCTATCATTTTTCAATTGCAATATCCAGGTGTGCAGATCCTAAAGACTTCTTCAATGGCATATTAAGAAAGAGGGCAGTGTGTAGAGGAAGACCCCATCAATTTCAGTTTCCTGAGGACCTCATTATAAATGAATTTGATTTGGATGAGCAGGAACTGAGGAAAGAAAAATGGGTGGCTTATAAGAAAGCCTTAGACTTTGTGCATCAGTTTGATGTTAGCTATGACCCATTGTATAGCTTTTTCCCTCTGGAGGAGAAAATAAAGTTTTTAATTGTTTTCTCTAAGGAGGTGATGCAGACCCTGAAGGAGAAGAGGGAAGTTGTTATTAAAAGCAACCTTGAAAAGGAAAGAATGATTCTAAGTAGGTTTGCCTCCACCAAAGTAATCCCTCCTAGTGACTACGCCCTGCATAAGAAATCTAGTTATAGTGTGCTGATGCCTACAACAGGAGAGCCCTCTACCTCCAGAGGAAAGAGGAAGATACAAGATGTCATTAACATCCAAGAGAGCCCTAAAAAGTAGAGAGTAGGAAAAGAAATACCATCTGATACACCTTTGTACTCTCCATCCCAATCCCCTATCTACATAGGAGATGAGCAAGCAGCAACTGAGCAACTTTTACAGTTGGGCAGTTTAGAGGAAATTGCCTACACATATGATGAGGTAGAGGAAGGAATGCCAGAAGAACCCCTTGCTGCTGAAATGAACATCACTTCCACTAAACTTAAAGGCTAGGAGTTGGATCCTGAGATAAAGCAAGTGAGTGATGACTTCTTGGCTGACAACAATTTTGTCACTTCACGAGCATTTATGCAGTTTTTATGGAAATAAAACATAGATAAATACAATGCAAGATGCGAGAAAAGAAAAGGTGAGCAACTTAGCAAAGATCCAGCTCTGATAGAGGAAGAAATAAAATAGGAAATGATGGAAGAATTTAAGACCATCACTCCTGAGCAAGGAAGGGACATGGTGGCACAAGCTGGAGTGCTTATTCTCCCTGAGTGGGACATAGCAGATGCCCTAGTATTGGAGGCAGTAATGAAAGAAACTAAGCCCATGGAGGGAGTCACTTTTAGCAAGGATAATGCTACACTCATCATGTGGTCTCTTAAGAGAGATGAAAATAAGAAAAACAAAGATATCCAAGGGTCAAGCTACCTTGGTGGAATGATAGTAAAGAGAGTGCAGAGCATAGGGGTGGTAGAAGCTGCTAGTACTGTGTTAGAGACTGCAAAATTCAGTGTTGCAGTAGTAGAAAAGGAGGCCAAGGAGAAAGCAGACCTCCAAGTCAAGTTGGAGACAATTTTGAAGGCCTATAACAATCTTAAGGAAGAGGTAAGAGGTAGAGATAGCATCATTGCTAAGCTCCAAAGCCAGTTGACAAGACAATACCATCAGGGTGAGTCTTCAACACTGATGATCTCCTCTTCTCCTGCAAGACCTCCACCTAGCAGTCCTATCATTGAGTTCCCACCATCTCCAACACCCTCCTGCTCCCAGATGATAAAGGATTACTCCTCAAGAGGTAGAAAAATTGAAACAGGCTCAGGCCCTGTATGCCAAGAAATATGCAGATAAAGTAAGAGCTACTATTTCAAGTTTTGCGGATACAATGAGTGCCTCATTGCTATACAATAATATAAGCAAGATTTTGAAAATGAGGAATGAGTTCAATGGAGATAAAGCCATTCTGACACCTATTTTTGACAAATGGAGGCCTAGAGAGCAGGACTTGGAGTCTATTTGTGCCTCTTATGATGAAGCAGGGGTCAATCCTATCATCAAATCCACTTGTGATACCACCAAGGATCTAGTGAAACTAGCAAAAGGGGTGGATAATGCTGATAGGAAAATTAACTTGTACAAAAAGGAGTATACTAATCAGGTTTTTGAGTTGCTCCCAGGAGTTTTTGCCAGCCCAGATCAACTGAAAGACAAACAAGTGTGGCTCAAGGAATTAGAGGCCAAATTGTCAGCCAGGATTAAAGGCATTGTTGATCTAGATGATGCTTCCTTCTTTGTTGTGACAATTTAGGAGATAGAGAAAATCAAGTCTCATTATGGTTTTCTCAATTCAGAAGTCAACAAAATGAGAAATTCCTGGAAAAGGTTGACCAAGGCTAAGAAAAAAGTGATTGATTTCACGTGGCCAACTGATGATGTGTATAATGAATGGACAACAAAATATGCCATCCAAGATGCAGAGCAGTTAGAGGGTGCTCCTGAACAGTTAGAAGAGGTTGCAACCGAACAACAAGTTGAAGAAGCTGCAGAGGTCGAAAAGGACTTGTAACCATTTTTGCAAAAGTTTTTGTAACTTCTTCTTGAGAAGCAACAATTGTAACAAATTCTCCTAGGAAAGTCCAAAGCTATGGGCATCCATATTGTTATAAATGGATACTAGGACTAGTGAAAAAAGGATCGCAAAGAATTGTAAGAAAACACTGCATAAATTTATCTGAGCTTTTCTAAGTGTAATGGAGAATATTTCAAAAGTTTTTGTAATACTTTCTTGAAGAATATATCAATATACAGACCATCGGTTTAGAGTAAAATTTTGTGTTGTCTTCAAATGTGTTTTGCAATTATTTACTATTTCATTCTGAAATAATCTAGGGTTATTTTGTTTGAATAGGGGTTGTAAGACAACTTTCAGTGGATGTGTTTGCTAGCTTTTCTCTTTAGGAGAGAAATTAAATATGTAGGGATCACTTCTACTAGTAAATTCCTTGTGAGACATCTTGAATCTTGATGAGCATAGTTTGGTTTAATATGCATAAATTCTTATATGTGTCATGCATATATAGGGATCAATAGAAGCCGAGCCAATGGGATGTGTAGAGATATTTTGTTTGAGGAGTATTGTTTGAATTTAGATGACTCTGTGACCTTGGATAAGGCACTGGTATAGATCAAGGTTGTCTATTGCATGTTTTGTAGATCAAATACTAAATATGAATATAATTTTCATTCTTTTGTTTCAATTAGTTTCAAGGTGATTAAATCCACTGGTTTTTTGGACTGGTTTGCTATGGATTTATCTTTTGAAAGTGTGAATTTAGTTCACAAAGTTATACCCGCCTAGACTCTAAGTAAGTCTGAAGTGTAGAAGGGTAAATCAAACCTTGTCATATGTTGTCCTAACAGTTTCCTTCCTTTTAACATCTCTCTTGCATAGAGTTTGAATCATCTTATTATAAGGATGTTGAAGTGAATAAGATTTTGAAGACAACAGGTAGCTTGATGACCTGATAGCCGTTGTATGGAGACCATACAGAGGCTTGGAGCCATGGGATGACTGGTGGCTAGTTCATAGGGATTTGTTTGTTACACACCCACTGATTGGGAGGTCACAGACTGTTGTGGAGCGATTCATCATTTCACGGGTGATGAGGCAGTATGGTCGGCCTCAAGGGATCTCATAGGAGTATATAGCCTACGCATGCTATGCTGATGAGGAGAGGCAGGGATGGTCTCCACGGTTGTCATATGCTTTGGCTATGCAAGAGTTGACCGGTTTACATCGCCTGAGATGGGATTACCTAGAGGATGTAGCAGATGCGGGGGTATTGCCCCAGTATAGGGATTACTTTCAGCAGCATCCGTTCCCTTGATTTATAGATTCGGGAGAGCAGGCTCCTCATATTGAGGAAGTGGAGGATGATGCCCCCGCACCGACATAGGGATAGGGCCAGAGGCAGGGCCATAGGCAGGGATAGGCATAGAGATCAAAGGCTCCATGAGAGACTAGTGGTGATCTAGGTGCTAGCAGTAGCAGGGTACCAGCTGAGGGTGGATCCCTTGGGTGAGTTAGAGTTAGATTGGGTGGGATTGAGGAGGAGCGATAAGCTCCTAGATAGGTGCAATAGAGATGGGATGAGCAGGGTGGAGCCACAGGTGGAGATGGTGGAGGAGATGGTGGCGGAGAGCCTACGAGAGAGCAGGGGGCTGACACGGGATGGTCGATGAGAGCACATCTTGCAGAGCTGCAGTCACAGTTGATAGTGGCTCAGACTTAGCTGGCGGAGTGAGACCAATAGCTAGCTGAGGTGAGGGTCGAGTGTGGTCACCAGATCACAACATTGAGAGCAGAGTCGAGAGTAGAGATAGAGTCTCTACGATAGGAGGTCCTTCTCCAGAGCAGTAAGGTAGCATATTATGTGGCGGCATATAGTGTCACAGTTCCTGTTGCACAGCAGGTGCAACCCTATTCACAGTATATGGCATGATTGGAGGGAGCTTGGGCACCGCACCAGGATCCCGGACATCAGGCTCCTCCTCCTCCACCAGGCAATGAAAGAGAGGGCGCCAGCTAAATGATTCTTTTTTTGTAGCTTGGATATATTTTTTTGTAGACACCCCCATTTTTGGTAGCCTATACGATTCTTACTCCGATGGGAGTTTGTATATGTCATTAGACATCATTTTCTACTCTTATACTTGACATTATATATATATATACACACGAGATCCGATTTGACTTCATCATACTTGTGTTGATTCATTTATGAGATGTCTCTTATATGCTTTATTCTATATGTATGCATTTCTTTTCCATATGAATGTATATAATGCAAATGATTATGAATGTATATTTTTGTTTCTTTTATATGCAAATAAATGATAATGCAAATGAGTAACAATAAAATGTATGAAGCTATATGAAATGTTATGTATGCAGCTAAAACATCTCAAAACACAAGTACTCAATCAAAGAAATGATGATAAAAAGACCACTTAGCGTAAGAAATGATGATGCTTTCAGCTCTCTGTCAGAAGATAAAGAGATTATTACCATACCGAAATCACTCTAGATTCACAAAAATGCAAAATGATGTGCAAAATGCAACCTAAACCATCACTAGATTTAAAATACTTAAGATTCATCACTGAGCATAACAAACACAACAGGCAGGTAGAGTTCCTTTCTTTTTCAATGTGCAATATTAATTATCTTGTCCGCAATGGCCCCTTTTTCGTTCATATCCTTGGATAGATTTCGTAGGGACCCGAATTGCATCATAAATAAATTCCCTCAAAACAAACAAAGAAATGATATGGACCTCCCTGTAGCATACAAATAAGTGGAGTCGAGGTATGTGAGGTGATTTCACCTTGATGTGAAGGCTCTTATCATAGACACCCAGCTAATTTATATGTTTCCAAATCATCAGGATCATTCCTACAAGCAGAAAACAAAGAAGATATTATGCCCCCAATCCTTGCTCCTCTTAGTCACAATAGACTTCCTCGAGTTACTCAGAGGGACAATAATCGAAAATCAATATAAGAAGACAACATACAAAGAAAATTTTTATTCATAGCTCAAACTGTTTAGTGATTGTTTATTGTTATGTTGTTTTGCTTGTGAACTTAGTGATAAAACTCTTTGGTAGTTAGGAGACAGGTGACTGACTCGAAGTGGATAACCAAGTTTCACTGACGGAAGAATGACTTGGTTGATACTACTTAGGATATGTAATATGCTTTGTCGAGTAACCTAAGACTAGAACGTTGATCAATTTCTAGTCATCAGGGTTCCAACGAACCAGGATGTCACGAAAGTGACTGAAAATATGTACAAGTGAAAGCAAATGATGCATGAAAGCGGGAAATGCCAATGTTGCATTGATAGATGATGGAGTGCTTGAGTACAAGAGGTGCCTGTTTGCCAGGTTTTCACCTGCTTGGCAGAGATTCATTTTTTGTTTACCAAGGTGCTTGTTTAACAGGTTTTCACTAGGGCAATTTTTTTTCTTTTATATATTTTTTTTCTTTTCTTTTTTTTTCTTTTTTTGTTCTTTTTGATTTTTTTGATTTTTTCAGGACCTTTTCCAACTATGCAAATTTGCTAGAGCAGAGAATGCTAAGCGAAGAATTTCTTCAAGTGGATGGTGTTAATCGGTTCACGAAGCTGTTCTCCTTCTGAGTTTGAGAGTTGATAGGCACTAGAGCCAAATACTACAGTAACAATATAGGGACCTAGTCAGTTGGGTTCAAACTTCCCTTTATTATCGCAAAACTGTTGATTTTTTGGATTCTCTCTCAAGACTAGGTCACCAACTTGAAATTCTCTTTGTCAAACTTTCTTGTTATATCCTCTGGACATTCTCTTCTGATACACTCTGAGATGATCAAATGCCACTTGCCAATGCTCATACAATAATTCGAGTTCTTGCAATCTAGATATTCTATGATCTTCATCAGTAACAAGAGCTTGCAACGAAACTCTTAGAGACGGTATTTCTACTTCAATAGATAATACTGCTTCGGACCTGTACACCAAAGAAAAAGGTGTAGCCCTAGTAGGTGTTCTGATACTTGTTCTGTAAGCCCATAGTGCAAGATTGAGCTACATATGCCAATCCTTCCCAGACTTGTTCACTGTTCTGTGCAAGATAGTCAGTAGGTTTTTGTTAGAGGCCTCAACTTGTCCATTACCTTGAGGGTAATATATTGATGACCGGTGTTGCTTTATTTTGAATTTCTCACAAAGCTCATCCAAATATTTATTCTTAAACTGTCCTCCACTATCAGTCACGATGGATGAAGGTATCCCATACCTACAAATTATATAGTTTAGGATGAATAAGGCGACTTGTTTACCAGTTGCTTTGATGAGCGAAACTGCCTTTACCCACTTGGTGAAATACTCAGTGGCAGTTATGATGAATTTATATCCGTTGGATGAAGCCAGATATATTTGACCAATGAGATCAAAGGCCAATTGCTGAAAAGGCCAGTGTGTAATGAATGGTATGAGATCCCTTGCCAGGGCATGTATGAGATTTCCATGAAGCTGACATTTCTCACAAGTCTTAGCAAATTTTATGGCATCTTTTTCCATATCTGGCCAATAGTAACTAGCCCGGAATAGTTTCTGAGCTAAGTAAAACCATTCGAATAAGATCCACAAATACCTTCATGGACTTCCGATAATGCACATTTAGATTCTTCAGTTTCTAGACATCTAAGAAATGTACCATCCAAACCTCGTCTAAATAAATTGTTATCTATGATAACATATCATGAAGCATTTCGAGTTAGGTTTCTTTTCTCATTACGAGTAAGGTTTTCAGGGATAATTTGATTGCTTAGATAGGAATAGATGTGGCTGTATTGGGATGAGTCATGTCCAATAATAGAACAAACTATTTGGGTTTTAGGAGAATCATAAGTGGGGTAATATAACTCTTCCACCAAGAAATCAAAGCAAAAATTGGACTCCTGTAACTCAGGTATAGATGCCAAGGTGGCCATAGCATCTGCTGCTCTATTCGCTGATCTAGGAATCTGTTGGAATGATACAAAAGCAAAGTACTTCTTGAGATCATCCATCATCCTCTTGTAAGGCATCAATTTCTCATCTTGAGTATGATATGTATCATTGATCTGATTGATAGCCAGCTGAGAATCTCCATAGATATGTAATTCAACAACCTTCCATTCAATGGCTAGTTTTATCCCATTCACCAAAGCTTCATATTCTGCAATGTTGTTTGTGCAAGGGAATAGAATCTTATAAGACTTTGGGATTGAATACTTTTGAGGAGTAATGAATAATATGCCAGCACCTAAACCATTTTGAGTAAAGGAGCCATCGAAGAACATCTTCCAGGGTTGTTGAGTAAGATGCATTATTGATTCATCTGGGAACTCGATGTGTAGTGGTTGAGTATCCTCAAGTGGAGCTTCAGCAAGTTGATCAGCAATTACCTATCCTTTTATGGCTTTGCGTTCCACATATTCAATGTCAAACTCTGTAAGGATCATAACCCATTTTGCCAATCTTTCGGTGAGTGTTGCTTTATTAAGAAGATACTTGAGTGGATCGATTTTGGCCACCAACTTGACTGAATGTGCTAGCATATAGTACCTCAGTTTCTGTGATGCAAAGACTAATGCCAAGCATGCTTTTTCTATTATACTGTAGCTCATTTCATAAGACACCAATGTCCTACTGATATAATAAATAACTCTTTCCTTTTTGTTGTCATCTTGTTGCGCCAGAAGTGCCCCCAGTGATGAATCAGTTGCTGATATATATAAGATTAGTGGCTTACCCTGAATAGGTGGCATCAATATCGGTGGATTAGACAGGTACTCTTTTATCTGTTGAAGATGTTGTTCACACTGCTGATCCCTATTATATATTATTCCTTTTCTCAATACTTTTGTAAAAGGTTGAGCCTTGTTTGCTAGCTGAGAAATGAATCTTCTAATGGATTGGAGATGTCCTTGTATACTTCTCATTTGACTAATGTTCTTTGGAGGCGGCATCTCCATTATAGCTTGGACCTTCTCAGGATCAACCTCTATTCCCTTCTTTGAAATGATGTAGCCAAGTAGTTTACCAGATGTCACTCCGAATGTACACTTCTTTGGATTTAATCAGAGCTTGAATTTTTCCATTCTGTCAAGTATAGGACCTAACTCTTGAATATGCGTTGATCTTTTCATAGTCTTCACTAAGGTGTCATCAACATAATCTTCCATATTCTTATGCATCATGTCATGAAAGATAGTTGTAACTGCTCTTTGATAGGTCACCCTTGCGTTCTTTAACCCAAATGGCATGACATTCCAGCAAAAGGTTCCCCATGCACAGGTGAAAGCTGTCTTTTCTTGATCTCCAGGAGCGATTTTAATTTGATTGTAGCCAAAAAATCCATCCATTAGTGAGTACATCTCATACCCAGCTGTCATGTCGACTATCATATCAATATTTGGCAATGGAAAGTCATCTTTTGGACATGCTTTGTTGAGATCTCTAAAATTTATACAAACTCTGATAGATTTATCTGCCTTCGACACAAGCACTATGTTGGAAATCCATTCAGCATAATCTATTGCTCTGATAAATCTAGCTTTGAGCAGTTTCTCTAGTTCAGCTTTGACCAATAATGCTACATGCGGGTGCATCTTATGGAAGTTTTGCTTAACTAGTTTTACTCTTGGTGTGATTGAGAGATGGTGCATAATGAGATCAGGATCCAAGCCTGGCATATCAGAGTACGTCCATGCAAAGTTTATTTTCTTTTCTAAGAATAGCTGAGTGAACTCCTTCAATTCTTCTACTGATAGTGATTGAGCTACGTGAATGATTTGTGGTGTCTCTTGATTCCCGATATTCACTGGCTGAGTTGGCTCGATCAATATGGAAGATTGCTCCTGGAAATGACTGGGCAGTATACCAAGTATCTCACCTTCAGGCACCTTAAAGAGGTTTTCACCTTTAGGTACATCCTTTATTTTCTTTTTTAGATTCTGACAATTCCACAATATGGTTTTCGCCATCAGCTCTTTTATTTTTATTTTTCTTATTTTTGCGACTAAGATACTTGATGTCTGCTTCAGTCATATTTTCACTCTGTTCACTGGTGGAAGAGTTTATAGGTTCGATTGCATTGAGATAATAGGATAATGTATAGTCATTGGCAAAAGTAGGTATATCCATGGGTTGTTTCTATAAAGTACAGTCAATCAATTCGGGATGTACTAAGGACAAATTTTGGATAGGTTCAAGAGTGTTCATGGTATTGTTATCACAGTTGCAGATCGAAAAGTCAAGTTCCAGAATGATACCTTGCGTAAGTGTCTCGAGACCAGGAAGAGTCAGATCATGATTATTAAAGTTCATGTTAATATTTAATCGATCTAATCCAATAGACATACTTGTAATGTCATTTACTATGCCAGACTGGATGTCATATCATGGTTTAACAGTAATAAGACTAGTAGGCAACTTTTCATTGTTTGTATCAGATGATTCAGAATTTGAGGCTGAGTGGATATCATCATGAATAGGACTGTCATCAGAGTCATCAGAGTCATTAGATGAAGTTTCCAAGGCTCTTTCAGGTGATTTAGTAAGCATATGTATGGTATCAATACCAATATCTTTAACGCTACAAGTTCCTTCATGTTGTGGTTCATTTGTCAATTGTATTTGATGCACGTATTGACATGATCTTATTTTTTTTGTGATTTGTTGTCGACTACTCCATTTAGCTTCTTCTGGACTGATGACTGGTTCTTGTTTTGTAGCTTCTAACTCTTCCTGTGTAGTGCTATAACTGATTTGTTCTGTTTTAGGATAATGGCACATAGATGAGAAGCTTTCTGGTATTCTTCCTTCTTTCAATCCTTGTTCATAATTTGCTTGCCTCTTTTGTCTAATTTCTTGTATTTCCTTCTCTAGTTTTATGCACATCAGCTCTTGAGTATCATCTATGACACCACTAGATTCTTCTGGAGTTTCTATAGTGGATGTGTCTGAAAGATAGTTAGGACCCCATTCATACTCATTTGAATCAGTCTCCGAATCATCTACTTGTTGCCTGCCAGTATATGTGACTAGAACTTTTAATGGTGCAAACAATTCTCTAATTCTTACGACTTCATCTCTTATATCCTCAGGAACCTCAACTTCTTGTATTATCGTAGCTGATACCATCGAAGCCTGGGCATTGACTATTTCTTCTTTCTTAACTATTGATTCCTCTTTCTCTTTTCTACACTCTACTTTTGTTTTTTTAGTGTCTGCTTCATGTAATGTTAAAGACGATATCTTTTTCAAGCATTTAGAATTAGAAACATGTTTTTGTTCTGATGTTTTTTTGAATTGTATCCCAGTCCAACCTTATCATTTGTGGATTTGGTTTGTAGCTAAATTGGTTCAGTAATACCTTCCTTTTGTTTGCCCAGTGGACCAGTATCTGAGTATCCTATATGTTGAATCATTTTATAGCCAGGACCATATTGGTTTGAGGAAATCTCACAGTGTCGTACCTCCTCATTTTGACTATCCTCCTCAAAGAGCCAATTAAGCACAACATCTTCTTCTATTTCATCCACCAAGGAGGTAGAAGACTGTACAAAGAGACCATCATATATAGTATTCAGAGCTGAAGTTTTTGTTCTCATAGGGCTTGCCCAACTATTTTGATGATGGAGGGAGAGAAACTAATGATAGTACAATAGGTCCCAGAGAAAACTGAGAGGGGGAGGGGTGAATCAGTTGTCAAATAAATTCAAACCAAAATCTTATTAACCAACTTAATGCTTAATACCGGTAAGACAGTTAAGTATGCCGATAAACAGTGTTAACAGATAATTGCTATACCGGTAAGAATTAATATATAAAACATAAGCACAAAGTCATCCACAACACATGACACCAATATTTGTACGTGGAAACCCTATAAGGGGAAAAACCATGGTGGGAAACCTTACCCACAATCAGATGATACTACTGCAGATAGTAAGTGTACAAAGAGGGTTCTGTACATGCAGAAAGGCCAACAACCTAGAGCTCAGTGCTCAATCACAAATGGGAGTCACACTGACTACAGTTGGATGGTTAAATCCAATAAGAATGTATTGCACAAAATAGCATCTTCATATGCTGGATTCAGTACCGGTGTAATGCTGATATGCTTCTACAAAAATCTAACTTCACCTTCAAATGATTTCTTCATGTATATCCCTGCTTGATCTCGCATATACCCTTCCTTAAATCTTTTTCGCATTCCACATTTGATCTTACAAATAAGATCTTACATTTATACCATACCCTAAGACCAATTTTAGTAGGTCGGCTCTACAAGATATTACAATAAAACATTTTACAAACAATACAATATCTGATGCAATAACCAATTGAACATGTCGGCTTAATGCATTTACAACAATAATAAATCATCTCCATAGCGTGCCATGCTGATCTAGAAAAGATAAACCTGCCGGTGTAACCCTAGATAACCTAGACCTATTTGTCGATAAAAGCAAATATGCAAATGAGAATATACCAATGATTATTACTTCAAAATAAAGTGTCCACATGATGTCTTCTACATTACCAAGTGTCTTCCATGTCAATGCAGGTACCGGTGAACATTATATCCTGCCGGTTAACCATATACCGATAACTATTTGCACATTTTACTATTTGCCGGTGAATGTTGTTGGATCTCCAAAGTAGGTGTATTTAGAAGGTGTTGACATCAATGACAAAACCATACCAAAATACCAACAATCTCTCCCTTTGGCATTGATGGCAACATAAGATGGAAAAACCATCAAAGTGCCAAAACAGAAATGCCAACTACAAAAACCAACAATCTCCATTTCTCCCCCTGGGAGTAATATGTGTTTATACCAATCTCTCATACCAATCTCTCCTCAAAAAGATAATGCATTTTTCTATACATCTCTCCCTAATGTTTTTCCATATATCTCTCCCCCTTTGTCATCAAATGCCAAAATCACAAAAGGTCAAGTTTATACAAAATACCAACCAATTCAATATACCAACTACTCCCCCTGAGAAGTAGCTTCCTCATCAAATACCGGAATAAAAGATTTGTCCATTTAATTCTACCGATTGATGACAATCATCAACTGTCTAAGTCTCTACTGGTGGAGGTAAGACTCTGAGCTGATCTCTGAGATACTCAAAAGTTTCCTTAGGCAAAGGTTTTGTGAAAATATTTGCAAGTTGTTCTTTAGTATTCACATAAACTAGTTTTATCTCCTTTTCTTCAACTTTTTCCCTTAGAAAATTTAGTTTGATAGAAACATGTTTTGTTTTAGAATATAATACTGGATTCTTAGATATATCAATTGCTGCAGTGTTATCACAATATATAGTGATAGGTTCCTTGCATTTTACCTTTATATCTTTCAACATTTGCTTAAGCCAAAGTACCTGTGTACAGTTTGTTGCTGCTGCAACATATTCTGATTCTATTGTTGATAAAGATGTACAAGTCTGTTTCTTACTTAACTAAGAAACTAATCTCTTTCTAAGAAAGAATGCTCCTCTAGTGGTGCTTTTTCTATCATCCACATCTCCTGCCCAATTTGCATCAGTGTATGCATATAAATCAAAATTTTCATCTTTAGGATACCATAATCCAAGATTTGCTGTCCCTTTTAAGTACTGGAAAATCCTTTTTACTGCTGATTCATGATTTTCCCTAGGATTACTCTGAAATATAGAAACTATACATACTGCATTCATAATATCAAGTCTGGTTTGTGTCAAATACAGTAAACCTCCTATCATAGATTTGTATCTAGTTGGATTAACAGATGTAGATTCATCCCTTTGAGATAATTTGTCATTTGTAGTCATAGGTGTGCTTACCGGTTTAGAGTTTTCCATTCCAAATTTCTTAAGTAGTTCTTTCAAGTACTTAGATTGACTCAAAGATATGCCTTTATCAGTCTGTAAAATCTGCAATCCTAAAAAGAATTTTATTTCTCCTATCATAGACATTTCAAATTCATGCTGCATTTCAAGAGAAAATTATTTGCATAATCCATCTTCTCCTCCAAAGATTATATCATCAACAAATACTTCCATAATCAAGATGTCATCATTAGTTACTTTGTAATATAAATTGCTATCTGCATTTCCTTTAGTAAAACCAATCTTTAAAAGATACTTATCCAATCTTGCATACCAAGCTCTTGGAGCTTGTTTTAATCGATACAGACTTTTCTTAATCTGCAAACCATATCATTGTCATCTATCAAGGAAAATCCATCAGGTTGTTCAATATAGACTTCCTCTTCAAGATGTCCATTCAAAATGCACATTTAATATCCATTTGATAAACTTTGTAATCCTTGTGAGCTACAAAGGCCAAGAATAATCTAACTGCCTCAATTCTGGCTACCGGTGCAAAGGTTTCATTGTAATCAACTCCTTTCTGAGAATATCCCTTACACACTAGTCTTGCTTTATTTCTGACAACCTTACCATCTTCATTGAGTTTTTTTCTAAATACCCATTTGGTTCCAATTACATTTTTATTTTTAGGCTGGCAAACTAATGTCCAAGTATTATTTTTCTCAATTTGTCCTAATTCTTCTTCCATAGCTTTAATCCAGAATTTATCTTCACATGCCTCATTGATAGATAATG